>NW_006293530.1:1690681-1699857 GCF_000327345.1 Myotis davidii | reverse complement strand
GCAGGGGGCAGGGCCGGCAAGCGGCCAGTGCCAGGCTGGCAAAGACAGGTGCCAGTGGAGGCCCCCTGACTGCTCTGCTGGTCACCCCATAGATTGGCCCTGATCACTGGCCAGAACTAGGGACCCTACCCACACATGAATTTCATGCACTGGGCCTCTAGTTTTGATATAAGTATAAGCACTTGTGATTGCTAACTCTGACAACCCTAACTACAGTGAGGAAAACTTCTAAGCATCAACATGTGAAATACCTTCATGACGACTCATGCTATGTCTCTGCAAATTATCATGTTGACTGACCAACAGGCCAATAATTGAGAGCAAGAGGTAAACAGTTTTGTTTTCTCCTCTTGCTCTGATTCAAAGAGGATTGGGATGGCATGGATGAATTTTAAGTAGTAAATTAGATCAAAGGCATTGATGCTAATGGAAGATAAGATATGCCCTGCAACATCTTGGCTGAAAGGCCAGGACAAAATAATATATGTGTCAGTTGTAGTTTAGGAATATTATGGCCTAGACATAATGACTGGGAAAGTGACAACAAGAATGGATTTATGAAACACATACATGTTATTCAGAACCACCCCAACATCCTCAGGGAGGGGAATCTGAGAAATACCCATGTGGCCAAGTAACATGGGGTTTAGACTATTGTCTAAAGAGAGATAGAATCCCTGATGGTTAAAAAGCTAGTACACTGGTGTAGCTCAACAACCTCTATTGCTTCAACTATCCCACTCAGCTTGTATGTAACAGAGACTAACCAGTATGTTGCATTGACTCAGAGTCTGGGTTACATGTAGACATTGATTGAAACACATTTAAGATTTTCCAAAGCTAAAAAGTATTTAATTGTCCCATTTTTTTTGTCTAAATAGGGTCCAATAAAACTCCTATTTTTTAATTTTTTTAAAACATATTTTTTATTGATTTCAGAGAGGAAGGGAGAGGGAGAGACTGCAACCTGGGCATGTGCCCTGATTGGGAATCAAACCTTGACCTCCTGGTTCATAGGTCGATGCTCAACCACTGACTTCGCCGGCCAGGCAAAGCTCCTATTTTAAAATCATTGGGTCTAACTTGGCTGCCAATGTATAACTTATCAATATAAGTGGGACACATTCTTCTAAATTTATTATACTACCAAGACCAGTATGAAAATTCCTTCTGACATAAAGCAATATTTATTGATAGTTTTAGATGCTACATTACATATAAACTTATCACAAAAACAAATGAGTGAACAAAATTAATACTCCCAAACCACTAGAAATAGGTCTAAAGGTATAGTAAGTAAATCTTCATCTCTTCTTCATATATTAATTTAATTTACTATATGAATAAGTTATTTCAAAATATAACAATAAAACTTCATACTACTAGAAGCTACATTTTAATGTTTTCATGGGTTTTCTAATAGTCTACTTTTGAATGACATTTGTGGGGATGTGGCTTTTGTATCAAATTACATTTGTGCAATATTACCCAGAATAAATGCTTATATAAGTGGTTTAGAAACCTTTGTAAAAAACTTAATTAAGCAAAGAGGGGTGCTATTACTATCTTCCAAGCTCCCAAAGTTTATTTGTTCCTTTAGCTGTATTTAAAACTGTGAACGAATGAATGAATGAATGAGATAGATGATAGAGATAAATAGATAAATAGATAGATAGAAAGATAGATGATAGACAGATATTGATTTTAAAGGCCCACTTTCAACTGCCATGTACATGAACTAAGGAGTGTTCTGTATCATGAATAATTCCTTTAAAGAATTGCTTTCCCAGATGACTATCAAAAAGTTTAGAAAGCAAATAAATTGGATTAAGAATAAATATATGATGCCCGGCCTGCATGGCTCAATGGTTGAACATCAACCTATGAACCAGGAGGTCATGCTTTGATTCTCAATCAGGGCACATACCCGAGTTGCAGGATCAATCCCCAGTGTGGGCCTGCAGGAGGCATCAATCAATGATTCTCTTTCATCATTGATGTCTCTCTCTCTCTCTCTCTCTCTCTCTCTTCCTCTCTGAAATCAATAAAAAATATGTATAATAAATAATAATAAATACATGAACATTAAATAATACAGCTATTTTTTGTAAAAAAAATGTCCTGAGCCCTAATAAAGATTGTTCTATTTTTTTTTTTTTTTATTCTCACCCAAGGATATTTTTCCATTGACATTTTTAGAGACACTGGAAGAGAGATGGAAAGAGAGAAACATGGATGTGAGAGAAACACATCGATTGGTTGCCTCCTGCAGGAGCCACAAAAAGGGCCCGGGTCTGGGAGGAGCCTGCAACCGAGGTATGTGTCCTTGACAAGAATCAAACCTGGGACCCTTTGGTTCACAGGCCAATGCTCTATCCACTGATCCAAATTTGCTAGGGCATGTTATATTTTACTTATTTATTTTGTTAATCCTCATCCATTAATTTTTAGAGAGAGCATAAAGGAGAGAGGGGAAGAGAGAGAGAGAGAAACACTGATGTAAGAGACATAAATTGGTTGCCTCCCTGATCTGGAATCTAACCCAAAACATTTTGGTTTGTAGAGGATGACACTCCAACCAACTGACCCACCCACCCAGGATATTCTATTATCTTAAACTCATAGTGAACAAGTTGTTTCCTTCAGTTACTTCATCCTGCATGTTCCATAAGGTTAGGTGCCAGAGAACCCTCTTAGTTCAGAGAAAATGGCCAAAACCAGTCCATGACTCTCTGTGCCTGCACAAGTTCAAGAACTAAAGAGAACGCTATGGTGAGAAGCATGAGACACTAATGAAATTGTTCCATACACATGCAGTTTCTATCCCAGATTTCCAATGTTGGGTCATCTGCATGTTCAAAATTTTGTGGTCTTCAGTTAATGTAGCCTCTACCAGCTGGCCTTTTTCTTAATGCTGACAGCAAGGAGAATAAATCCATAAAACACTCCAACCACAAATGTAAAGTCTGATGGTAAAGCTATTGCTTAGCTTAGGGTTTAATAATACAATTTAAAGCCATTTTACCTCAACATTCACAAAACAAATCTACTCTAATAAGGTTAGAGAACAAGAGTTATTGCCTTGTGATAGCTGCTATAAGCAAGGCTTGGGCTCTATCCCTACAAAAAAAATTAATTGGCTGAAAAACTCAAAATTTTGGTCAACCAATCATTTGTGTGTTGTGTTTTCTTTTTTAACCACAAAGTCAAACATATTGTTTAAATGACTTCTAAAATAAATCCAAGAAAAGTAGGTAGCCATCAACCATGGACATCAATAATTCCTAGTAAAACATTTCTACATTCATCAGGAAAACAACCAGTTGCATCATGTAGCTACCTTGAGCAAATTACTAGGTTGCCTGCTGGGAGAGATAAAGTAAAATATAAGATACCATTAAGTCCTGGCAACATAATGATAGGAAGTCAAAGTTTGAGAATGGTCTGAAGATTTGTTTGAGTAAGTCCTAGTACAGTCATTCTAGAATGTTTTTGACCATGTTCTACATTAAGAAACACAATGTAGCCCTGGCCAGTGTGGCTTATTTGATTGGAGCTTCGTCTCATACACCAAAAGGTGCCGGTTTAAACTGTGGGTTTGCTCCCCAGTTAGGTGGCATTAGGAAGGCAACTGACCAATTCTCTCTTCTCTCTTCTCTCTCTCTTCTCTCTCTCTCTCTCTCTCTCTCTCTCTCTCTCTCTCTCTCTCTCTCTTTCTCTCTCTCTCTTTCTCTCCCTCCCTTTTTTTCTGTCTAAAATTAATAAGCATATCCTAGGGGCCATCAAGAATAATAAATAATTACATATATAAACAAAGATAAGAATAATTACAAACTTCTCATCAGAAACTGTACAAACCAGAATATTATGAAATTTAAAGTGACAAAAGACAAATGGCATGAAACCGGAATTTTTTTTACCAAGTGAAAGCATCATTCACCATCAAAGACAAATTAGATAATTTTTCAGGCAAACAATAGTTGAGAAAATTTATCTCTGTCAAATTGACAGTACAAAAATGTTAAAGAAGTTCTTCAGGAGAAAGATAAATGACACACATAAAAAATTTTATATACAATGGGATGAGGAATGCTATAATAATAGATGTGTGAAAAAAATTTTAAAGTATATTCTCATTTTTCTCAGATAATTTCCTACTTAAAGCAAAAATAGTAGTAATGTATTTGAGAAATTATTACATATGCATAGAATTACAATTATGGCAATGATAAGAGAAATAATGAGTTTATTAAGGTACATGAAATGGAAAAATATAACATTAAAATAGACTATAATAAGTTAAATATAATATTATACACCTAAGGACAACTGTGAAAAAAAAGACAGACATATAACTCAGAAGAAAATAGTAGGAATAACACTGAATGATAAAATATACTTAACTAGTTCAAAAGAAGACCAAAAAAATGGAGAAGGGAATAAAAAATGGATAGGGGGGAAAAGAACTTATATATACATATATATGCATAACCCATGGACACAGACAATAGTGTGGTGAAGGCCTGGGGATAGGAGGGTGTGATAGAGGGGGGAAATGGAGGACATCTATAATGCTTTCAACAATAAAGATAATTTTTTTAAAAAGACAGTTAATTTTTTTAAAAAAAGTAGAAACTTGTATGGGAAGGTCATTACCTTCTATAAGAATTATACTTGTGGCCTGACCTTTAGATATTAATGTGGCTGCCCCTTGAAAAATCTGACCTGATTGTGCATAGCATACGTGTTGGCTCAGGAGCTTACTGTCAGCTTTGAATAGATGAACTGAGGGCAGAAGATATCGGACCAGGATCCCCACCCACCTCCTCCCCTCTTTCATTGGTGTGTGTTCCATTCCACATATAATGCATTTCAACTGGTCCAGCTTGCAGCAGGACACAGGATTCCAGTGGAAATTGAGTAGTTCCCCATCACCCATGGGTGATAAGTAATTCCCCCATCCAATGGGATGATGCCTTATAAATTGCAATAGATCATTTCTTTCCAAGGCATGATCAGGTTGGTATTCTCAGTAGCCTAGCACATTGGTCCACAGTGAGAGGAGAGGTTCTACATGGAGGTGCACTGGGTATACGGCTAGGACCCATTGCCCTATGGGAGTATGTTGGGTATCTGCCACCTTCCAGAGCTGGGACTACAGTAGAAAGGTATTCTCTCTTTCTGATGTCTCAGCCATGGTACCTGACCCATACGCATTGAAGCTCTGCCTGATTGATGCCCAGTACTTTAATCTGCTTCGTGTGTACTTTTGCTGCTCTGATCCCCAGTCCCAACGTGCCCTTTCTTTACCAGGGACACCAACTGTTTATGACTGGTTCTTCTGTTTTTGTTTTTTGTTGTTTTTTTTTTCCCCTCTCATTTAGCATGGGGGTGAGAGAAGGGGGAGGGAGTAATATTTGGTTCTTTCCTTCACCTTTAGATGACAAAAAACTCCATTGAACTGTCTTATGCGCTGGATTTTCATTAAAAATAAAGCTTTCTAAATGTCTAGCCTTTTCTTATATACTTTGGAGTAGGTAAAAGTGTTGGTAGTCTGAGGACCACAGCCCTCATTATAACACAGGATTTCTTGTCACTGCTTATATTTAACTTTGGGTCATTAGACAAGTTAAGACATGAAGAAAATCTTTTGACTTTCTGTCACATGTTTGGATTTCTGAGGTTATTAGCCAGGTGGGGGTACGATTTATTTGAAGTCCTTTAGGAGATCAGGGGGGAGTGGAAACCACAGGTGGATAAACACATCATTTCAATACAATGTAGTTAAAACCAATTAAAGTCACACAGAGAGGTTCATATCTTGAGGGACCCACAGTCTGATCAAAAAATAAGTCAAGGATATGAATGCTCAAGAGTACCAAATGGGAGGTGCTATATGACAAATGAAAGGTAGGAGTAAACATTTAGAGTAAAATTGTTATTGGAGAATTGTGCATCCGTTGCTAGTGGCAGTGGGGTTCTACCTTGAGAAAAAGAATCATCTAAGACTCACATGGGAGAATGAGTGGTTTTTATTTGCATAGAGTTATATCCCTCAGTTTGCAAAGTCCCACTTCCTTTAAGCCAGTCCTGGGAACGTACAGCTGGAGATCCAATGTAGCTAAAAACAAAGCCAGTGTCCACAGTTTCTGTGTCGTGGTGAAGCTGGGTCTGGCATAGCATCAGCCTAATCACAGCCCATTAGTCCATTAAGTGGGGAGTTCATGGCTGTGGTCCATATGAGAGCACAGCCCTGCAACAAGAGCCCCCAGAGAGCGAGAGGACCAGAGAGAGGGAGCTCCCTTTGTTCAGGAGCTTCTGTATCTCAGATGTCCAGCCCTTGCAGTGGCCATGCCTATTCTGGCCTATGACCTGCTCCCAGGTGTGACTGACAGGAAATCATCTTCCCTCTGTCATGCAGATCTTACCGGGCGTGGGTCTGTTCTTTCTTTGTCCAGTCCCTCCCCCCTGGATCCAAAGGGAACAGACCTGGATAGTGTTAAACTGCAGCTTTCTCACACAAATGTCATGCCTATATTATCTGGCCTTCCCTTTACTCCTTTACTGTTAATTAATAACAACTGGGTTAATCACAAGGGTATCAAAATCACAGAGGGTAGGCCCTAACTCCTCACCCATTATAATCTTCCCTACTAACATCTATTTTATGCAATGTCCACCAGTTGCTTTCTTTACTTCCATGCCTTCACACTGTGTAGGCTTTGTGTTCTGTTTGTTTTCTTTCTAAGGCAATCACCATTTTATGTCTAACAATAAATTTGATATAAATACAGTTTTTAAAAAATTCTCATTGTTTCTGTAACTATGAGCTGCTGAATTCTACTTGGGTCATGGCTGGCTTAAATAAAACAATGTCAGCATTATATGCAGAGAAATAAATGTAAACTCTTATGTATCTGTGCATATTTATGTAGCTATAAACACAATGATTATAATTTGCCAGGGTAATCACCAGTTCTAAGGATAGCTAACTGCCCATAAGTAATTGTAAAAATTAGAAGTTCCTAATTCTATATTTACTCAAGTTAAAGAATATAATTAACAAGTTAAATGCAATTAAGCTCCTATGAGTTCACCATAAAGATCTGTATGAAACAGAAATTAGTTGAATCTGATGACACTGGGTTTCCAAAAAAACATGCAACACATCAGCTTAATCTACTTTTCTATCTCCCTTCTTTGTTCACTCCCTCACACCCCTCTCCCCAGTGGGAGTTTAAACATTAAGAATTGAAATAAGTATCAAGGAAAAAATGTGCACAGCAGATACATTGGTTAGAATTTGACCAAATGTCACTTCACTGTCATTCAATGGTATTAGATTTATAAATGAATATAAATGAGGTAGTTAAAAAAAAAGAAGAAGAATCAGAATTACTGATCTCATGCCCATCCAAGATCCTTCTCACATGAGCCAATCCTGGATTAACAGGTGTGTGTTTTGAGCTGGACTTACATACATTGGGCATGTAATATTATATCAAACTATTTTCCAATTCACACATCATTTACTTCTCATAATCACCCTACGAGTTGGATAATATCGGCCCATTTCAACAATGAGGAAAGTAAGAAACTGCTGATGTGGTGGAATAGGGATTGACCAACCAGTCTTCAGGCTCCATCAGGTTAGTTTTATCATGAAAGAAAGCAAACACATTTCACTTGAGTCACATGACTTTATTTGGCCAGGATTTGAACTTGGTTCTATTTGTTATCCATGCTCATGATCTCTATTTACAATAATAAATGCAGTCATTCAGATCAAACCAGTTGTCTGCACAAAGAGAGAATGTCTAAGTCTGAATTTATAAAAATCAGTGGGTCGATCTCTATCTACGTGAGGCTCCCCAATCTTTCCAGCCATAGAAACAATAGTCTATACTTGGTAGATGCACAGTAAACGTTCCTTTCATGAATAAATGATCAATCAACTTTAAAATTACCTCCCCTGGGGGAGCTGCATTTGAGGAAGGAATAGTTAATAAATAAAATGAGTATCTAACCTGTCCTGAGCAGAGTCAGTGACAGAAAAGGATGTAGGGAATAACAATTGATCTGAGAGTCAAAGGATTAGGAAAAAAAAAAAAGACAAGAACTAGATGAACATACTAGTGTATAAAGTCTATAAAATACTGGGCTTTTATTGTTGAATCATGCTTTTTCCAGTTACCTCTTGCTGCTTAAGACATATTCCCAAAACTAAATTTATTTAAAACAAGAATTTATTACAAGCTCTCATGGTTCTTGGGGTTGACAGGTGAGCTAGAATATTTTTTTTTTTGCTTCAGGTGTCATCTCCTTAGTGTTGTCAGCAAGTAGGCAGGCTGGTCCAGTGGATACAAACCATCTCTGGCACCCGGCCTGGGATGACCCAAATGCTGGACTCAGCTCAGAATGTCTTCATGTTGATGGTTTTTATTTGGGGTGGGGTTGTCAAACTTCTCATATGGCAGCTCAGGGTTAACACAGTGAGGATTTCAAGATACCTGGGAGGAAACTGTCAGACTTCATATAACCTAAACCGGGAATATCCAACTGCCACTTCCTTCCCATTCTATTGGTGGAATATGTCACTTAGGCCAACTCAAAGGGGGTTGAGGATTGGGAAAAGCAATTCTTTCCATTTACACACATCTGCTGGAGAGGTCAGATATAGGCTGGCCAGACCTCAGTCTCTGATTCTGAAGACTATTTTGGTTGCAATAATGTGTCCAAGGGAAACTAAAATTCAAAGAGAGCCTAACTTCCCTCAAAGAATTTGCAGCGATCTTTAACCTACCACACTCTTGTGGCACATTGAGCTTCAAATCACGATAGATATTCAAACCCAGAAAATGTTCGCTGTGCTAAAATTCTGATTAAGGCTGAAGACTTAGTACCATCCTGACAAACATTCATGCAAAAACCCAAGCACAGCCTCAACCAACAATGAAACAAATCCAATCTCTCCCCTTTGGATGGATCAGGCAATGGCTTTGGATTGTAATTAGACAGTCAAAATAAAGAGATAGATGATAGATGCTCTTTCCCAGCTGACCTGAAGAAAGGCACCCATTGGATTCAACCCTTACCACATTCAAGCTCAAATGCAGAGCTGGGAATTTGATATGTGCAGGAAAGATTGTTGGATTGTTTTCTCCAGTTGGTAGACC
>NW_006293530.1:1682889-1690478 GCF_000327345.1 Myotis davidii | reverse complement strand
TCACTTCACTTGGCATTGCTAGGAGACTAGTAATGAATTTCCCTGACAGATACATCCCTGGTCAGATCAGATCAGGGAAATGAGCTCTTTGGGGCTCAGGCTTGTATGGAATTATAACAGTATGTGTTCACTGACCCTGAGTTGAAAGATTGTTTCGTTCCAGTACTTGAAATGGAAACTGATAGTCTCTGTTGTTTTCATTGCTTAAACTGCACATTATTATGAGGGACTTTATTTTAAATTAACTTAAGTGGTAGCATAGCTTTTCATGAAAAAATAAATAAATCAAATTCTTCACATTTTGCTAGCAGCATATTGGTTACCTGAAAACAATTTCTTTCTGGGTTTATAGAAAAGGGACCAAAATCCTGAATTTAAGGTAGAAGACTAGGACAGCTAGACTAACAGTAATCTCCTCTCTCTCTCTCTCTCTCTCTCTCTCTCTCTCTCTCTCTCTTCACACACACACACACACACACACACACACACACACACTTTCTACTGTTCTTCTATGCGCTTGAATAAAAGCAATAAAATCACTTGTCTCTCTGGTCCACCTTTGGAAAAAGATTGTGAAATTTTAGTTTGAATTGAACGAGTTATATGTCAGATATTTCTGCTTAAAGTTAGTTCCCTTTGAATTTTAGTTTCTCTTGGAAACACTATTTGTAACCAAAATAGTGTCCAAATTCAGAACCCAAGGTCTGGCCAGCCCATGTCTGACCTTTCCGGCAGATGTGTGTAAAAGAAACCGGTTGCTTTTCCCAACCCAAACTGCGTAATCTTTGGTTAGGTTTGTTTTCCATGCACATACTTAGACAGGCTGTGGTTTCTGCCTCTGGGTGTTGGAAATAGGATACACACAGAACCCAGGTCACCCAGCTGGATCTGGAATGACCATTTTTAAACTTGGGATGAAAGCTTGATACATTAGGAAAACTAGTTAATTTGGTCAGCAAGGCTTTTCTTGCTAAAGCCCAAATTATGTTCTGGATGAACGCTTGACAAGGTCAGCAGAAGAATATAAAGAAATAGCTCAATTCTGATTTGGCCAAAATGACAACTGGCCTGCCCAACTACAAATAGGTTTCACTGGGTGGTGTTGGGGAAGTAACAAGGTGAGCCCATACATGGGTAATTAATGGGGATGACCTACCATGAGAATGAAGGCATGGGAATAGTCCCCCCTGAATGACCTATTTGCCCCAGTAGATTCTACAAGTGACATACTTAGGGAAACAGGATCTCATAGCAACATGGGAACCAGTGCTCAAGGGCTAAGCACCTTCTGCTTATTTGAAGAAAGATGACGTCAGGTCTGCTTTAGAGTTCATTGGCTCACCTCCTACAAGGGAAAAAAGAGCACTCAGTCTATGAGTTAGCGTACAGAACTGGTGACTTGCTACAGCCTCTTGAGAAGAAGTCTTAGAATTGTGACTCCCAGATGATAGGGAAAGTCACGCTGCATGAGCGCTCCTCTGGAGAGGTAGATAACCAATGTGTCTCAGGGACAACTGGGGCCTCTCAATGGAACAGAAGGTTTAGATCAATTAAAGGAGCAGGGATGCTATAGATCAGCTGTAATTGACTTTCATTTCTGAAACTTCTAGTGGTGTGGCCTTGGGCAAGTCCTTTAACCTGCCTGTGCCTACTTTCCAAGCAATACCTTGAGGTTTATAGTAAGGCTTTGTGAAAATGTGTGTAAAGCACCTAACATTATGCCTGGTATTTGGTAGTGCTTTATAAATGGTAATCTCTATGATCACTCATGTTTTATGTGACAGTACCATTTAGTGAATGAGACAGAACTGGGTTTGAATATCAGATTTACCTCTTTATAGCTGATGAATTTGAATATTTTTTTCCTCATTGAACTTTAGTTTCTTCATCTTTTTTTTAAAATTGATTTCAGAGAGAAAGGGAGAAGAAGAGGGAGAAAGATAGAAACATCAATGATGAAAGAGAATCATTGATTGGCTGCCTCCTGCATGCCCTCACACTGGGGTTCGAGCCCACAACCCAGGCATGTTCACTGCCTAGAAATCAAACCATGACCTCCTAGTTCATAAGTCAATACTCAACCACTTAGCCACACCAACTGGGCAGTTTCCTCATCCTTATAATGAGGGAAACAATAATTATCTTGAAGGGATCATTTGATCATTAAATCAATGATATAATAAAGTGCTTAAGAGAGCCTCTTGCATTTAATGGTGTCCATTTATTGTGTCATTACTCTCCCCAGACAAAACAGGGCAGAGATGAATAAGGAGATGCCTCAAGGGTCTTTGTTAACTGTCCAGGGAAGATAGACCCAGACTGGAGTACAGTATTAAGATGGAACTTCATTAGAAGAAAATAAGGCAATGTACTCAGGGGATTTGTTGCAATTTGGGATGACAGAGCACATCCTTGGAGAAGAAACACACAGGGAAATTGGTATTAAATGTACATCATCACAAGAAAGGTTTCTGACATACACAAAACAGGGGACTTCTTGTAACTGGCAAAAGATCCAAGACAGAGGAAGGGCAAAGGGTACTTGGCTTATTGTTGATGGGGAGATTCTAGTGGCTTCTGTTGAGATGATAACCACTTCCAGGCTCAAAACTCCAGGCAACCTTCTCTTTCTTTAATATTCCTCAGCTCAGTGGTATATGATTCCTTCTTCTAATTTTATTTCATTTCACTATTTTTAAAAAGTACTTTCTCTTTTGGAACACTCTAGATCTTTTTGTATCTTTTACTCTAAAGGTAGGAACTACAGGGTACAAAATAACTGATATTTATGCTGAGGTACTTAAACTTTTCCCCCCAAACTCACACCCAAGAAGTTGTCTGTAGGCCAATTTGTATGTTGGCCACATAGGAAGCACTTGGCTACAGCAAGCACTGTGCAAACTAACACCACATGTGGTACTAATTGGTGCTGTTGGCAGTTTAAAAGAAAAGCTGGGATTGAGTGGGCACAGAAGCTAACAATGCCTTCACACAATGGCTCTCAACAGGAGTTGGAAATTAGAAGTGTGAGGAGAAAGATGACCCTGCGTGACAAGGTCAATGAGCCAAATCTTTCAGCGCTTTGCAAAGGGGAAAATAAAGGCAGGAAAAAAAGATTTTAAATATATACTGTATTTTACACCAAACTTCCTAGATAGACTAAGGAGACCTTGTTCATTTAGCATGTACAGTCAAGGAACATGGATATTCAGTTGGAGGAAGGAACTAGGGTCAGACAGGTGTTGGGGACTAATCGCATGGAGGAGATTCAGCCATTGCTTAGGGCTAGTTCAAAGTCCCCAGGGTCAACTTCTCCACCTGCAAAAGAGTCATGGCTTTCCTAGCATTTGTCTCCTGAAGGAAGCAGGGGGCAGATTTGTAGTTTGTTGAAGTGCTTTGATTTTGCAAACTTCAAACCCAAGTCTAGGGATCTCTCATAACATGTCAGCTGTGGGTCTCTGTGGGCACACAGAAAGTGGCATGGTGCTGGGGATAATTATTCCCCTAGACAGCTGTGTTAGTCCAGCACTTCTAGGTTGCAGGAAACAGAATTTGCAAAAAAACAAATGGAGCCTCAGGGAATTGGGGTTAATTGTAAGGATACACTGGGGAGAATGAAATCAGAGCTGCCTCAATACACACATCGAAAGGCTCATGGAACTGAATTTCTTTTTTTTTTTTCATTCAAGATACAACAGCAGCTTTGGTTTCCCTATAGCAATTATAATCATCTTAACATTCAGCTTCTCTCTCTTCTTTACTGTACCTGTGTGTGCTTCCTTCCTCTCAGATCACAACAAAACCAAAGAAAGTTCCCTGATCCAACCCTATCATGTTTTCACAGAAGCTCCAGCTCTCTTTTCCATAAGAAATAGGAATACAGTTTCAAGGATCTGAATTACAAGTGCACTTATCGCATGCCCCTCCCTCCCATCTCCCTGCCTCTTTTGTTCTCTCTCTCTCCCTTCTATAAGGTCCACCCTTAAAATTTGCCAGACCCTTGGACTTCCCTTCTCCTTTTTCTCTACCCAGTTCTGTTTCTCAGCATAAAGGGCCTCATTCATGCACATGTGTGTGAACACACATCCCCTGAAGTCCAAGCTCCATCCATTTCCATACACCTGCTTCCCTATGATCCTGACAATGACCATTCCCCAGAGCCTTTAAGAGGCTAACTAGGGAACAGGTTTCTGCTGGACTAGAAGGGGGTTCAGGGGCATTTGGGTCATGGAAATTTAAGGCCCCAAACCATCTAATATGACCTACATGAGGCCCCTTATGCCCAAGCACTTCTCATCTCATGGAACAAAGCTAAGGAGGACCAGGGTACAAGGCCATGGAAAGTGTCCTACAACACTTGTGTCTAAGAGAACCTATTTTACCTCCTTTCTCTCTTCTCAGTCTGTAACTCTGTCTTAAATTTACTACTATTACAATCACAACTACTATTACTATATGAGAAACAGATGAGGAATAATATTTAATACGAGGAATCTCCTAAGGGTTGGGGGGGAGTGGTTTCTCTGCAGAGCTCTGGAGGCTGGGAGATCCAAGATCAAGACCCCAGCAGATTCATGGCTGGTGAGAGCCTGTTTCCAGGCTTGTAGATGGACTCCTTCTTGCTGTAACCATGATGGGAAGAGAGAAAAGGAAAACAAATTCACGCTTTCTTCTTACAAGGGTAGTAAACCCATTTTTTTAAGTGGGGGGGGGGGCTCCATCCTCATTAACAAATTACCTCCCAAAGGCCTCACTTACAAATACCATCACATTGGGGATTAGGTTTCAACCTATGGATTTTGGAGGGACACAAACTTTCGGTCCAAACCTATTCTGTACAAACCAAACCTATTCTGAACAAACAGGAAGGAACAGGAAGTGGACAAGAGCCCCTGGTCATCGGTACTTTTCAAAAGCAGTGGGGATGAAAGTAAACATTGTAAGGACATGTCAACACGGTTACAAAATGCATGCCAACAGAAATCAATGCCAGAGCCTTCTAGGACAGAGTTAGTTCTTGCGAATCCCTTTCAGAACTCCGTTTCCTCGTTTCTAAGAACTCTCACTCCATTAAATACTCATTTTGAAGTTGATCCTGAACTATGGAGTGCAGGCGATGCCATGGCTGGAAAATGCAGAGATCTAAGATAGGCCAGACATTTTCCCTTGCCAGTTACCTTTCTTGCCATTTTCCCCATATCACAGATGAGGGTTTATCTATATTTTTCAGAGCTGAAAATTAATTTTAGGAGGTTCAGGAAGTTGCTCAGGTCATAAAGCAAGAAAGTGGTAAAGTTGTGAGGGGAATCTATTTCTTTCTGACTCTCAAAGCCACAAGAAGAGGGTTTTTCTATCAAAGATTGATTCAGAGAATGTGTTATACTAGCCTTATGCTTGCCTTTACAGTTTTCTGTTAATCAGTTAAAAAATAAGTCAATAAAAGCATTAACTTAGGAAATAGCAGCAGCAGCAGCATCTGAAAAAGGGTTTCTCATCTTATACAACTTCTTCTCATTTTAATCTCTCAACGTGGATTGTGAGTTTCGTATTAGTCCGGATGTGCTAGGATATGTTGTGGTAATAAGTGCAACTAGCCCGGACTAGCCTACGCTTCATTTCTCTTTTTTTCTCTTATTTTAGAATTTCAGAGAGGAAGGTAAGAATCTACTGAGGACCTTGAGAACATTTTATATGTTAAACTCTTGATGTCTAAGCAAGGCTTTTCTAATCTATTAAAATCTACACCGAATTCAAAGGATTGTAAATGTTATGAAACTTTTAAGAAAGTATTTCCTAGTTACAGATAAGCACAATGTAGAGCCTCTTTACTTTTGGGGAAAAGCAAAATTTTTTTAAAAATGCTTTATCTGTAAGTCAATGAATGTTGCAAGGTTTTCCTGGCTGTGCTAAAAATGCTCATTGTTGTATTCTTTTGGAGAGACATATTTTTAAGATGCTTCAGATCGCTTCACAAATGTTCTGTCCTCTTTTTCAGAGAGCATAATAGGATTGAACATCACACCTCCTTTGTTAATTATTCATGTGACTTATGCTGGCCAATGAATCTGAGTGGAAGGCACACATGTTATTGTTGTGAGAAATTATAAAGAGCCATCACTGGAGTTACCACGGCCCCTGCCCCTTCTGTAGAGATGCATGTTAATGTAGAGCCTCAGTCACCCTGAGTTTTATGATGAACAGAGCCTAATTGCCAAACCAGATTGTACCTGCCAAGTGACTGAGAAGTAAATGACAGAAGAGTTAAGCTATTCAAGTGTTGCATTTGTTGCCACAACACAACCTAGCACATCCTGACAAATACAAAGGGTCATGTCTGAGTTGCAAAGAGAGGTCATTCATTAAAAATGAGAAAAAAAATTGCATAAGAAATTTAGAAATTCTGACCCTGCCTCTGCTATTTTCTTAGCTTATTCTCTTTTTTTAAATATATCTCTAAAATATGTATATTGCATGGTATACATATAAAAGTGAAGTTTTTTTGACAATTTCTCAACTTGAAAAATGAAATTTAAGAATGCATTTTTTTCTGTTAACACTTTATTATAAATTTAGATTATTTAATAAACTAGGGGCCTGGTGCACGAAATTCATGCACTGGGTGGGGGAGGGGGGTGGGGGAGGGCGTGTCTCTCAGCCCATCCTGCCCCCTCTCACATACTGAGAGCCCTCAGGCGTTGACCCCCATCACCCTCCAATCCCAGGATCGGCCCCTTGCCCAGGCCTGACGCCTCTTCCAGAGGCGTCAGGCCTGGACAGGGGACCCTCATTTCCCCCCATCACTGGGTCTGCCCCCCAGCCCAGGCCTGATGCCTCTGGCTCCGGTGTCAGTCCTGGGCAGGGGACCCCCCGACCCCTCCGATTGCTGGCTCTGCCCCTGCTCGAGGCCTGATGCCTCTGGCCTAGGATTCAGGCCTGGGCAGGGAACCTCCCTCTCCCCCCGCATCACTGGCTCCACCGTTGCCCAGGCCTGATGCCTCGGCCAGAGGCATCGACCCCCATCACCCTCTAATCGCCTGATTGGCACCTTGCCCAGGCCTGACGCCTCCGCCAGAGGTGTCAGGCTTGGACAGGGGACCCCCATCTCCCCCCATCACTGGCTCTGATTCCTGCCAAGACCTGATGCCTCTGGCCCAGGAATCATGCCTGGGCAGGGGACCCCCATCTCCCTCTGATCGCTTGCTCCAACACCCCTGCCCCAAGCCTGACGACTCTGACCCAGGCATCAGGCCTGGGCAGGGGACCCCCAGCCCCCTCCAATGGCTGACTCCGCTCCCTGCCCAGGCCTGATGCCTCGGCCAGAGGAGTTGACCCTCATCACCCTCCGATCGCTGATTAGGGACCCCCATCTCCCCCCATCACTGGCTCTGATTCCTGCCAAGACCTGATGCCTCTGGCCCAGGAATCATGCCTGGGCAGGGGACCCCCATCTCCCTCTAATCGCTTGCTCCAACACCCCTGCCCCAAGCCTGACGACTCTGACCCAGGCATCAGGCCTGGGCAGGGGACCCCCAGCCCCCTCCAATTGCTGACTCCGCTCCCTGCCCAGGCCTGATGCCTCGGCCAGAGAA
>NW_006293530.1:1680771-1682676 GCF_000327345.1 Myotis davidii | reverse complement strand
TGCAAATTAACCGCCATCTTTGTTGGCAGTTAACTGCCATCTTAGTTGGCAGTTAATTTGCATATCACCCTGATTAGCCAAAGAAAAGGGTAGCGGTCGTATGCCAATTACCATGTTTCTCTCTTATTAGTGTAGATAAGAACCTGCATAATTAGGGCAAGTAACAGAGTGGTTAAATCATGGGTTTGAATGTTCATAGATTGGGATTTGAATCTTGGTTTTTCAGGATAAATTAGAGTCCATGTCTGTCTTATCCTTTATTCTGAGTACATATTAGGAAATTAATATCATGTGTTTAATAAGCAGAGTTATTGATTTTCTTCCTTCTTTATCTACAATATATTTTCTTTAAAAGTAACTACAAAAATAAAATGAGATAATTCTTAGCAATATTTCTGGGGAATAGTATAAACTCAAAAATGGAGGTTATTATATTTAATTATTTATAGTTACACAAAATCCACAAAGCACACCTTAATTGATAGCACTTGGGAAATATTTTTTGAAGGAGTGCAGGAATTGGCAGGGACTGGCTCAATATAAAATATGGGAAATGGACGTTGACCAAAAAGGTGGAAAGAGGAAGGATACTTGTGAAGGATAAAGAGCACGTGCACAAAATGCAAAATATAGATCATGTATCATAGAAATGTACACGTGAAACTCATAAAATCTTATTAACTAATGTCACCCCAATAAATTTAATTAAAAAGAGCATGTGCAAAGCAAAGGAGGCATATCACTTCCAAACCAAAGCTTTAAAAACATCTCATAGTTTTTCAATGCTCTATTTTCACTTGTGTTTAAGTCCATCAAGAATTTTAGCCAAAACTGGTTTGGCTCCATGGATAGAGCGTCGGCCTGCAGACTGAAAGGTCCCAGGTTCGATTCCGGTCAAGGGCATGTACCTGGGTTGCGGGCACTTCCCCATTGGGGGATGTGCAGGAGGCAGCTGATCGATGTTTCTCTCTCATCAATGTTTCTAACTCTCTATCCCTCTCCCTTCCTCTCTGTTAAAAATCAATAATATATATAAAGAATTTTAGAGGAGTTGTTTATTACTGAAACCTAAAGCATCCTCAAAGCTAACTATTATACTTAAAGTTGATCAGCCCATTTATAGCTTGGGGTTACTATGTGAGCTAGTTCACGCCAATAAGACCTACACAAGAGTATTCTTGGTTGGGGGTTGAAGATCGTAGCAATTCCTGGAACCTACGGCTTTCCTGAAGAAAGCAGACAGATGTGGCTTGCACAGGCATTTAAGGCTTCTTCCTTAAGCTTTAATTATTTTTACTTTGAACTGAGATATGACCATAAAATGGCAAGCATAGAGATAGCATGCACCCCATTATTAATAAAGAAGAGAAATAATAACAATAAAGTACAGAAGTCCTGATTATGTCATTAAGCTATCCCTAATAACCCAGTAACCACTTACCCCAAAAACTTCTTGTTATGTGGAAACAAATGTATCTGTTTGAGTCACTTAAAGTTCTTTGAATCACTTGAGGCTCAATTTCTTTTGATTTCATTCCAGGTATACTAACCCATGTGATCCAATCAGACTGTCCATCAAGCTGGATCCCTCACTGCCCCCCAAATACAGCTTCTCACCCAAGTGTCTTAGCTCCAACTATGTCCTCAATTTGAGATGGCTGCCCCTTCCTTTTTCATTTATCTAATTTCATATTGTGTAAGCATAGTCAATAACCATCATCCCACTGGAGATAAGAACTGGTTATTTGCTCAGGTTTCAGAGTAAAAAGCCATTGGTTGAAATCCAGAAACTACATATTGATGGCTGTATAACTATAAGCCATTCACTTATGCTATATGCACCTTAATATATTCACCTGTAAAATTGGGATAATCACTTAAATCTTACAACATTCCTATGTACAT
>NW_006293530.1:1677433-1680181 GCF_000327345.1 Myotis davidii | reverse complement strand
CAGCCCCAACCCATGCACCAGAACTCTATCCTATATAATAAAAGAATAATATGCAAACTGACCCTAACAACAGAAAGACTGGGAATGACTGGTCACTATGACACACACTGACCATCAGGGGGCGGACAGTCAATTCAGGAACTGCCCCCTGATGGTCAATGTGCTCCCACAGGGGTAGCTCTGCTCAGCCACAAGCCAGGCTGATGGCTGCCAGTACAGCAGTCGTGGTGGGAGCCTCTCCCACCTCCTCAGCAGCTCTAAAGATGTCTGACTGCAGCTTAGGCCTGCTCCCTACTGCCAAGTTGACATTCCCCAAGGGCTCTTGGGCTGCCAGAGGGATGTCTGACTGCCCCCGGGGAGCAGACCTAAGGCAGCAGGTGGTCATCCCCTGAGGGGTCCCAGACTGCGAGAGGGCACAAGCCAGTCTGAGGGATGCCCCCTTCCCCCCACCAAGTACACAAATTTTTGTGCACCGGGCCTCTAGTCTATAATAATAACTGGTGCATGTCAGCCAAACACTGAAGGGCCACCAACCAATACAAGTTAACAGAACATGATTAACTGCTGATAAGTGAGCCATCCTTTTTTCTCATTCCCACATGGGTGGAAAAAATAGATTAAAACAATCTGTCTTATAAGGTCATTGTGCTTTCTTCATTTAGTTCTTATTAGAGTGCACTGTCTATTTTCCTTCACTAGCCTGTGAGCACCAGGTGCATCATATTTCTCTCTGAATGCCAAGGGCATAGCCCAGCCGTGGGCAAACTACAGCCCGCAGGCCAGATCCGGCCCGTTTGAAATGAATAAAACTAAAAGAAAACAAAAAAGACCGTACCCTTTTATGTAATGATGTTTACTTTGACTTTATATTAGTTCACACAGACACTCCATCCATGCTTTTGTTCTGGCCCTCCGGTCCAGTTTAAGAACCCATTGTGGCCCTCAAGTCAAAAAGTTTGCCCACCCCTGGCATAGCCCCATTCCTGGCACACAAAATATCTCAAACAATTGTTAAATAAAATAGTACCAGATATACAAGTTCCTTTTTTTATAAGTGGCACAAAGAATAGAATATCTAAAAATGTACCTCCTGAAACAAAGTTGGTGTTTTATATTTGCCATCTAGACAGAAAAGTATAAAATTAACATTTTGCATTAATAATTTAATATAAATTAAATTTTATTTTTTCTGTTATATATTTGATTTTAAAATCTTTATCCATTTTAAAATTTAATCTGCAATCAATACTCCCCACACTTCTATATTTAATAACTGTAAGACACAAAACTATCCATTAATTTTGACATTAGTCACATTTTGACTTGGAACATGAAATAAGAAAATAGAATTGCCTACCTGTTTTTGTAGAAATGCCATCTTAAGGCAATGTCACAACAAAACCAAGTGTAAAACCAACATGCAAACATAGTTTAGCTTTAAACAAGGGAAAATGATACTAAGATAAAGACATAATTATTAATTAAAGGGAGAATTTTTCAAGACTAGAGTCTCTCCCTAGAGTTTGTGCCAAATCTTAGCAATTCCATCTGGAGAACCCAAAGTTGGAAGGCCATGGGCAACCTCTCTCTACATGAGCTGCGCCTTTGCTCTCACACTCTACAGATCACCCACGGGCAGCTAGACCTGCCAGGAACAAGAAACAGCAAGGAACCAGTGCTTTTCTCTGCCACAAAATGCAAGCCAAAAAAATCATAAATCTGGATGCATAGGAATGCTTTCCTTTAAAATTGCCCAAGGTGACCTTCAGCAGAAAAAAATATTGTTTCTCTTTCTAAAAGACATTAGTTCTTCTTAAAAACATCATAAGGAACATTTTAAAATTCAAATGTTCATTCTATTAAATGTCTTACTCTTGTTAATGAGACAATGGTATTTATTTGTAATGAGAAATGCTTGAAAGGGTAATGCATTTTGAGATTATTTAAAAGTCACGTAATTCTAGATACATGGCTCCTGGCAACAAAGACTCTTAGAAGCAATTGCACTATAATCCCAGAACTTACTAAGGTTGGCTATCTAAAAGGCAGTTCTAAGAAAATGCAATTTTCCAACAATGCAAATAATCACTTACCCTATTCACCTGATAAAAGTATAAATATGCAAGCTAAATTTTATTTGAATTGTTGAGAATGTTCATTGCTAAAGTATGTATACAATTTTCAGTTATCAAAATGATTAAAACACACACTTTCTTGTACACCATATTGATTTAGACATCAAATACTTATAATAAATTAAATTTTAGAATTGGTTGATAACTTTTACCCTATCCACCCAAAGAAAAATTATTTCTTTCCCATCTTCCTTTTTCTGAATTATACCAGTACCTCAACAAGAGAGATTTTATTTCATAGACTTAAATTATTATTATTTGTGAAATAGCCCTTTTTCACCCACTTCACTAAAAACAACTTAAAGGCACAAATTTGGTGTTACTATCTGTGAATTACTCTCAGCGACCAGGAATGTGCTATTACAAAAATTTCTCAAAGTTTTTTCCTCAAAGAATCAATACACATGTAAACATTCCATTGTATTTCTGAATATTGAGCACCAAAAGTTCAATTCCTGGTCAGAGCACATGCCCAGGTTGCAGGCTTGGTCCCAAGTAGGGAAAATGCAGGAGGCAGCCAATCTATGTTTCTCTCTCATATTGCTGTTTCTCTCTCTAAAATCAATAAAAACATACTTTAAAAAAAGAAATCCCAGGCTAAAAATAAAAACAT
>NW_006293530.1:1665594-1675893 GCF_000327345.1 Myotis davidii | reverse complement strand
TTTTCCATATTCTATTGATTGCAGGTCCCTGTCATTCTCCAGGAGAAGGAATTATAAAAGGTCATGTTCACCAGAGGAGCAGCCATTCAGGGGCCATCTCAAAATACTGCCTATCACTTCTTCTCAGGGATTGGCCACTCTCAGAATCATCACTGGCCACCTTAGCACATAGAGTCGTGACAATAATGATGAAGCAAAATTTAGATTTTTTGAAATGGGTCGTAGCTTTCAAGTTCTTGCCACATACCCAGAATTCTTTGTTTGGAAGAGATGTCAGAGTATGAGATAGAGAACTTCTCAAACATAGTAGATAGGGAGGTCGGCTAGTGGAAATACCACCCATCTGCATCATCCTGCCAAGGATTTCATGCAGCTACAATTAGTGACTCCGTTCCCTCCATCAATGTAAAAATCATGTCTTATTTCCTACGTCCAAGTAAGAAAACATTACAGGAGGCTGTGCCATCAAGTAGTAGCTTGTGTCTACTTTCCTATTACAATTGACAAAAATGCAGGTTTCAATTTCTGTTCCTCAGGTTGCTTCATATCTAAGTGTATGTGTGCATGTGTGTGGGTGTGTGCATGTGTGTGCGCGCGTATGTGTTGCATTCTGAAATCAGGATTTTATTATGGATTAAAAGGGAAATATTTATGTATTACAATTTATTAAGTGTGATATGCTTTTGACAGTAAAAACAACAAGAATGCGTTCAGTTTCTCACTTAATTTTCTATCCAGCTCAGTCTACACCTTGGTGCTTTTCTAGAACTTTATAAGTTGCTTAGCTTCATGAGACTTTGCCGGTTAATTTTGAAGCTTGAGGAATTCGTTTTCTTTCCTGCAACCGATCAAAATGTACCCCAGGAACAGCAAAAATAATGGCACAACCAGGGATATTGCAATTATTTCTAGAAATTGTAAAAGAGGCAATCAACTGAATGTGAACTTGCCGTGACTTCTTCCTCATGGAGCCACGGACGTATGCAACCATTTTCCAGGCACACTGAGCCTTTCATTCAAATCAAGGAAAATTAGCTTACAGTTTTCATCTCTACCTTTCACACTATAAACCTTTCCCTGGGGACAAGCAGTGGAGTGAGCTCATACCTCTCTATTCTCTTTCCAATTTTATTGTAATGGTGTAAACTGCACCCAACTTCCCTCAGGACCATGTAGATGCTGTATACACTTTCTAAAAACCTGTGACTGCTTGAATTTCCTACATCAAAAATAAGAAAAAAAAATCACTTGAAATTACACCAAGATGTAAAGCATCAGATAATGATATTCTCCTTGGCTTAATAATGCAATGACTCACTCAGTAACTCGGAAAACATTTATTGAGACACTACGACCACATGCTAGGTAGTGTTTGAAAAAACAGAATCCTAGCAAGTCCCAGTAAAAAGGTTTTTGACCTCCTGCCCTCAAGGAGCTAGGATTCTAGTGTACAATATCATGTAAGGTGGTGAAAATTGTAGAGTCAAAAGGTAGAAAGTCAAAGAAGACTTTTGTTAACATAAAGTAGTCAAAACAGGCCTCTCCTGCAGAGGGGACTTCATGCTTCACAGTCAATTACTTATTCATTACCTTTGTCCTCAGTAGAATGTAAGTTTCATGGGTGATACGTTTGACACCCAATGCCTAGGAGATACTTCAATGAATAAATAAACCAGAAAGTGGTGTCATGCAAGGTGAAGAGGGAAAGTTCAAGAAAGAAAGAGAGTGACCAAGAGTGTCAAATGCTGCATTAAGCACTAGTTATACACAAGCTGAATCATTTCTGTTAGATTTAGCCATTTGGGTAGTAAGCACAGATTCTTGAATGGTGCCTGGCTACAAGGGATTATAGGTGGTGGATGAGACAAGGAAGCAACAGTCGACACTATTCACACGGGCCTTGCAGGCAAGCACCAAACCACTCACAGAGCTGGGGAAAGAACATTCTAGGTAAAGAATAGAGCACATACAAAGCTGGAGAGGCAGAAGCATGAGCACTTATAAGGAGGCTGGGAGAAGTGGAGTATAGTAATACAATGAGCAGGGTAGGTAAGAGGTTGCAGTTGAGCCTCACAGGACCTCAGAGCCAGGATGAAACTGTTGGATTTCACTCTAAATGTAAGTGGATTGAACTCACCAATAAAAAGTCACGGAGTAGCCAATTGAATAAAAAAAGAAACCAAACATGTGCTGCCTTCAGGAGACACATCTCAGCTGCAAAGAAAAATATAGGCCCATGTGAAAGGGTGGAAAATGATCCTCCAAGTAAATGGCAACAGCAGAACAGCAGGTGCACTGTACTTTTATCTGACAAAACAGACTTCAATAGATTAAAAAAAGGGAACAAGAGACAAAGATGGACATTTTTATAATATTAAAGGGGACACTACACCAAGAAGACATAACACTTCTCAATATATATACACACCCAAGCAGGGAGCACTGAAATATATAAAACAACTGCTACTTGGACTAAAGGGAGAAACTGACAAAAATGCTATTATAGTAGGGGATACCCCATTGACAGCTATGGATAGATCATCTAAACAGAAAATCAATATAAAAATATTGGCCTTAAATGATACATTAGACCAAATGGACATAATTGACATTTACAGAACTTTTCATCCCAGAACATCAGATTATGCATTCTGCTCTAATACACATATGGAATGTTCTCAAGGATAGACAAACATGTATCTTCTTCAGTTTAATTCAAACTAAATAGAAACCACAGCAATTTTGTAATAAATAGAACCATTTCTACCATACTCTGTCACTATCTGTAATTTAACCACGGGAAATTAATTCTCCAAACTCCAAATGTCAAAATTAACTATTAAACATAGAGTGTATTCCAGGGTTATAGTCAAAATACTTAACTAGTCTGACATTCTGAAAAAAAAGTGACCGTAAAAACCACTCCAATTAGTTTGAATGTATTCCAGCCAAGGAGAAGCTTTTAATTAACTGATTGTTTTGCTTTTAATTAAATGACCAGGCAACCTAGAGAATTATTATTATATCTATATTTTCAGCACAATCTTATTTCTGAACTCCAGATCTATATCCCCAAATTCTGTTGGATTATCTCCACCTGGAAAGACTTAAATTCAACACTACTCAGAGTAAGCAGTATTTTCTAACAAAGTAGCTCCTCTTTCGAATTCTCTATTTCCCTCTGACTAGGATGTTTTGCATATTTGCGTTCCAGCATTATCTTACATTATTAGCAAATCTATTTTTCACCTGAATTCATCCATGATTATGGTATCTGGGAAAGCGTCAGAATGAGTGCCACCTCAAGAATGAAGAGAATATGACATGGGGGCATTCCCTTCCCAGCACTGACAGAAAATGGAGAGCCCCCTCTGCTTCACTGAAGTGTGAGAAAAAGAAGGGAAATGGTAAAGGAAAAACCTAGTAAGGCCTCAGTTTCCCTCTCACTGAAGGTTGGAAAATGAAGATTCAAATAGGACGAACTTGAGAACACTATAGTTTGATTTCCTGGGAAAAGCCTGGGGTAGGTTGTTGACCTTCAGCTGGAATCCAGATCCAATGCACCATGGGAGTAGGTATACAGCATGTCTGGGAGAAGATGCCTGGGTAAAGGGATGGGTTACACTGATGGTTGTCCATGGCCAGTGCATGACATACAGGGCAACTGAAGTTACTACCTACTACATACAGGGCAACTGAAGTTACTCGGTTCTATCTTGATAGAACCGAGATGATGAGAGGAGAGTTGGACCCACAGCCTGGTGCAGAAAAAGGAGATAATCACAAATACAAACATCTCATTTTTCTTTGGGTTCCTATTGCATGAGCAGTCATTTTCACCTGTGCTTTGTGGATACCTAGAACAGTGATTCTCAAAGTGTGCTCCCCAAACTTGCCTTGTCACTAGGAACATCTTAGAAATATAAATTCCTGGTTTTCACCATAGACCTACAGATAATCTGAATTTTGGCAGGTGGGGCCCATCAATCTTTCTTCTAACAAATTGTCCAAGTGATACTGAGGCACATCCACTTTTGAGATCTACTTTCCTAGAGGTTCCATGAAAGTAACTCAGGAGTTGCAATAGCTGGTAAAGGAGTCTTAGAAGGAGGGTCTGGACAAGGAGGGAAAGACACCAGGTCTTCCAGTTCTATTTCACAAAGGGATAATCTTTTCCCATTTTCTTGTATAAACTGTCATCTAACATATCATTTGTGTAAGATGTAATCAAGATTCTTTTCCCCGCTCTCTACGGTTGTCAAGTTGCTCCATCACCATGTGTTGAAAGACTGTCTTTCCTCCATTTTGAATTTATTTTTCACCTTAGTCAAAAATCAATGTTAATTCATGCATAGATCTATTTTTGAGTTCTCTATTCAATTCTATGGCTCTATCTTTCTGTCTCTTCACCAAGACCACGTCGTCTTGATTCCTATAGCTATATTTCAGGTCTTAATGTTGGGTTAGCTATTCTAGGGCTTGCTTCTATCACACAAATTTTAGAATAAGTTTGATTATGTCTACAAAATCTTGCTCAAATTTTTCATTAAACCTATAGATCAATTTTGGAAAAATAAACAGATTTATTATGTTGAATACTTCTACCCATAAATGCATTGTCTTCCCATTTATTCAGCTCTTCTTTGATTTATTTCATCAGTGTTTTGTAATTTTGAGCATACAGATACACACATATTTTGTTTAGTATGTAGTTATGTCATATCTTTATGGGGATAGTAAATGGGATTATTTACTTTATTTCCATAATCTTACCCTGAACACTTCATTCCATGTGATTGTTTTAATTGGCTGTGTTGCTTCCAAGTCATGAAGTAACACCTTCATACTTCTCTTCACCTCTCTTGAGTTCTTTACCTCAACTTTTTTTCCAACTTCCAAATTGATAACTCAGTATGAAAGTTCTAAATGTACTTCAAACTCAGCTTTTCCTAAAATAGTCTCATTCTTTTGCTTCCTCTACCAGCCTTTTCTCTCATATTCCCTATTTTGATGGATGGAATGCCTGCTTCTATAGTTGTCCTAGCCAAAAATGGAGAGTGGTTTCAACCCTCCTTTCCTATCCTTCCTGCAGTCATCAGCCACTAAATCCTGCCATTTCATCTGGCTACCTTTCCCCATCCTCAAATATGCCTAGTCTTCTCCACGTCCAAGGCCACTGCCATGGTTCATTATTTGATCATGCCTCACTTGAACCACAGAAGCAATCATCTAATTTCACTCCCTTTCTCAAATCTAACATACTCCATCATTTCTCTACACCACAACCTGGGCAGTGTTTCAGATACGCAAATCGCTATTCAGCCTGGAATTTTTTCAGTTCTTTCCTGATGCTTACAGACTTAGTAGGAACAAAAGGCTTTTTCTGACTTGACTTTCTGCATTTCCTCTATAAGCACTCTGAACCTAACTTTACTGACTCCCCCGCACCCATCCAACAATCTAATTCTCTCAATTCATCTGTTTATCATCTTGGAGTCTTTCCATATTTTTGCTTAACTAATACATTGCCCTTCATCCTTTAAGACCCAGTTTTATTAACCTGTCATTAATAAAGTCTTTTATTTTTTTCACATGTACATTTAGGTACTTATTTCCTTTGTTATATAATATTTTATATATTCTTTTATGGTCATTTATATCAGATTGTTGTGCAGCTCTTGATTTAGCCATTGATCCACTAAATTCAATGTAAACCATATTAGCTTAAAGATTCAGTAATATTCTACTTTATTTTCAAAAATTTCTTGTAAAACAGCATGGCTCTTATATAAAATGTTTTTTGAGTGAAGTGTTGGACAGTGGAAGAGAGATATGCTCATGCATTATTATACATAGGACCAAAAATGACATGTGTCATTGGAGGGTAAATGGAACACACTTATATAGAAGAATAAAATGTTATGACCAGAGAGATTTTATTTTTAGCATAAAAGAGCGATATTACAACATCAGGAGAGAGAGAGATCATTTTAGTGAACAGTACATTATCACTAAATACATGGATATAAAAATTGTAACAGATCTTTAGTCACAGCTGCATAGTCTTCTTGGCAAATCTATGTGGTACATGGAGAAATGAGAGCACTGAGAAATAAGAATGTAAGAGATGTTAGATCTTACTGTGAAAAGTTTCCAGGGCAGGCATTTCAGAGTCTTTCAAGCATTTTTAAAAATATATATTTTTACTAGAGACCTGGTGCATGAAATTTGTGCACTTGGGGTGGTGGGTGGGTCTCTCAGCCCAGACCCCACTAGTGCATAATCGGGGCCAGAGAGGAATGTGGGAGGTTGGCCAGCCAAGGAGGGACCATGGGAGAGCTCCAGGGCTTGCCCAGCCCGTCTCTCTCAGTCCCGATCGGCTGGACCCCAGCAACAAGCTAACCTACCAGTTGGAGGATCAGCTCCCTGGTGATCAGAGCATGTCATAGGGACTGGTCAACTGGTTGACTGTCTGCCCCCTGGTGGTCAGTGCACATCATAGTGAGCAATTGAGTGGCCTTAGCATATCATTGTCATATTATGCTTTGATTGGTTGAATGGGCACTTAGCATATTAGGCTTTTATTATATAGGATTGATTTCAGAGAGGAAGAGAGAGGGAGAGAGATGAGAACCATTGACCAGCTGCCTCCTGCACACTCCCTACTGGAGATCAAGCCTGAAATCCAGGCATGTTGCCCTGACTGGAAATTGAACAGGGACCTCCTGGCTCATAGGTCAATGCTTAATCACTGAGTCATGCTGGCCAGGCCAAGCCTTTTTTAAAGAGATGGGTAGGTTTTCAAAAATTTGCTTTGCTATAAGTATAAATCAATGAGGCTTTATACTTTACAAACACTTTAGAGGTAGTGAGGATGGAAAGTGCCTTCAGTAATTGAGGACAAAGATAACATGGCCCTGATTCCTAAAAAACAATTATAAATCTAGAATCCGATTTTTAATGCTGATGGTTCCAAATTTTCATAAGAGGCCACAAAGGATATGAATATATTTATCTGCATGCACTTTCAAAAAGGAAGACATAATTCTACTATGTGTTATAAAATAGACAACATATAAAAATAAGGCCTGCTCCAATAATGAAGCAGAATATAAGTTTTAACAGATGCTTTTAACTTCCTTGATGCTAATAGATCTTGCCAAAACAAAGAATTCTGGTATTGAATGAAATAATCAAGCATTAGAATAGAAATTATGGTAAATCCAAGTATAAAAACATACTATCTTTCATGAGAACTGAATATTGATGGAAAGTTAACAAAACAAAGGAAAATTGAAAGTTTCTTCTAAAATGTTTTTAGAATGATTATATAAAATTGACTACGCTTTTAAAACCTGAGTGGTATTTATGTTTAACAGTACATTATTCACAATACCTCTGACTCTGGACACTTTAAAAGACTGTAAATATATTCATATCTGTGTATGTGCATATTCACATTTAGATATATGGCATTTTATGTACACATACACAAATATACAAAGCAATATAGTATAACCATTATAGATTTACTGTGATATCCAAATGGCCATACTTTCAGATTTCTTATATACTATAAATTATGACACATATCAGATAAATAATACCACACTACAAAAGAATTCATAGTTTTATCTTTGCTGAGACACATCGAAATCCCTGAGAATTGCAGATAGGAAAGATTTTGGAGGTCAGGAATCTTATTACTCTCTTCAACTCAGCTGCTGCTCTAATTCCCTGCCACTCTAGTTTGAAAGTAGATAAAAGATGCTTATTCTTCCTTTGGAAAAACATCTTTTCTTACAATCTTTACAGTCCCTACTTTTAAGCTTATGAATTTTCCAACTTGCATAGACTTTCTTGCTATGTAGGGTTGACATTCAATACTTACCAGTACCACTCATTGGGCACTTCAATAACAATGCAATGCAATGTGTGATTCATTGTTGAATGGATTTTCATGTCTTCTTAACTAGTCTAAAGTGTCCTTGAGGCACAGACCACATAACACAGACATTTTTTCTTCTGTAACACCTAACAATTTATTAAGTGCAAACTCATACTTCCATATCTGAACATATTGTCCAGTTGAATTTATTGTTTTGAAGATAGTCATATAGCTAGCCTAAATGGAGTCCCGAAAATTGCTTTTCTACAAATTTCCTTTCCTATGTATTCTGGGTTCTAACTTTCTTATCTCTCTTACAGCCCTGTTTAGATTCCTGGTGCAATGTTCGCATACCGTCCCCACTTCCTGAACCCCACCCTGTCACTATCAAAACAACTTATAGCGTATAAGTTGTTCAAAAAGATCATTCAGGTAAGAGTTCAGAGAACAAATACTGCAGGGTCACTGCCTCCGCAAATAAAGCCACTCCTCTGCAGCTCATACCAGAAGTCTTTGCTGAGTATCAGCCAGACGGGTGAGGAAAGCTGGGATGAAGAGTTTGAAGACAGATGCCGGGCCGGTATGCAGTTCAGTGGCTGAGCATCAAACCAGGAGGTCAAGGTTTGATTACTGGTCAGGACACATGCCAGGGCTATAGGTTGGATCTCCAGTGTGGGGTGTGCAGGAGGCAGCCGATCAATGATTTCTCTCTCATAATTGATGTTTCTATCTCTCTCTCTCCCTCTCCCTTCCTCTCTGAAATCAATAAAAATATATTTAGAAAAAAAACTGATTAGAGAGGAAAAGTTCAATGAACTGCTATGGACTGTAATTTCAGAAACTATTTAGTAGATCTTTACACAGGATGATAGAGGGGAAAGACTGGGAAACTCAACCAGGTCAAAGCCATACCTAGGCTATACGTCTAGAGCAGGGGTGGGCAACCTTTTCGTGAGTGTGTGCCCAAAACAGCAAAATCTCTGACACAAAATTTTTCTGAGTGCCAACCCTAATTTTTTGAGAACATGTTATACCTACTTGATATCTCTTAAGGTGTACGTATGTGAAGAACCTTGAAGAAATAATAAAATTCATCCGAGTGACAAAAGATTCACAAGCGTATGTGGATGAAACCAAAACACTGGTCGGATCTAGGAAGGCAGGGAGAGTTAAGGCAGAGGCATAGAAATCGCTCTTCCCCTCTCTCCTCAATCCATGTCTATGGTCTTTAAGATAACTTGTTATGTAAAATTATTTATTTATCTAAGATGCACCTACACTAAATTTATCTGAAAAATAAAAACGTCGATATTAAGAAAAAAATTGTAAATGGAAGATTATAAGAGAGGGTTTTGTGTGCCAGCAAAAGTTACTGGTGTGCCATGTTTGGCACACGTGCCAGGGATTGCCCACCACTGCTCTAGAGACTTCTACTTTAGGCAGCCATGGACCTATTCAACTGCTTAGACCTGTGTAGTCTGCTTCTAAACCTGAAGATTTCCCTGTTTTACAACTACTCCGAACTCTTTTCACATTGTGGATTTCTTCATTTCTGACCTCATAAATCCTTTCCATGTTGACTTTATCTTGTATGCCTTGAATGGCTACAATATAATTTCAAAAATCTAAAAAGAAATTATGAATTATATTCTTTGCATCTGATAGTTTTGGCCCAAGGAGATATAAAAATTCTTTAAAAGGTTGTTTAATTTACTTTTATGTGTTAAATATCAATTTTCCCCCTTCAGGTACTCACCTCTTCCTTCTCTGCTCTGAAATCTGGAAGGCTAAGCCTTTTGAATTATATCAAAATGCCTTGCCCTCTTTGCATTGGTTTTAGCCAACAGGAGGTACAGACAGGAGATGGTAGACTGAGAGGAACATAGGGCCACCTTCTTTCCTGCCTGCATTCCTCATCCAGAGCACTTGTCTTAACAGCTACCTTTTCCCAAATTCCTTGAACTTCCACAGCTTTTTGCCCCTATAGGACTGTTACTAGCTCCCGGGTACTCCACTTTTCTATATTGATTTTCCTGAGTTATGCCAAAGCCCTTTTAATAGTCTTTTTATTAAATTTCTTCATATTACTGGTTACAATGTGCCATCTGATTCCTGCCAGGAAGGACCTGATTAATATGTCTTATATCTGTTTACCAGGAAAAAATGATTGTTTAAAGAGAGATGAAAAAGAAAGGAAAAAGAGGGTATGGAAACTTTGTATTCCTGGGCCTGGTCTTAAAAAATGAAATGCTGTTTAACTATACTTACTCCAAACATAAACAATTTATGGTGATATAGTAAGTCCCAACAGATATTCAATACTTGTCTATAATAGAGTGAGCAAATTGTGGTGCTGCCCATAGGATTTTTAAGCTAGATTTACAAAAGGAAAATATATAGGAGGAAGGGAG
>NW_006293530.1:1648983-1665513 GCF_000327345.1 Myotis davidii | reverse complement strand
GGAAGGAAGGAAGGAAGGAAGGAAGGAAGGAAGGAAGGAAGGAAGGAAGGAAGGAAGGAAGGGAGAGAAAGAAAGGGAGAAAGAAAGAGGAAGGTCTCTTTGTTGGAGATTTTCTCATGATCAACTTCTAATTTGATGAGTGGAGCAAATTTAGCTCTAAGACCCTGTGTAGATTGGGTTCTGGAGTCCCCTGCCTGCTTGTGGTCCTGTGGAACTTACTTTTTCTGTCCTCCAGGCCTGCAGTATTGACCGATAATTGTAATAATGTTCTAATTATACTCCCCCTCTTAGAGAAATATTTGGGCCCCAACATACTCCTAATATTTTAGCTACTACCATGATTGCCATGTCAGTTTATCAAGGTGGACATAGGCTACATATGTTTATGTTTTGACTAATACACACAAACCTGCCTTTTAATTTTCATGTAATGATCCCTGCTTATTCACATCATTTTCTAGTTAAGGTCATCACAAAGAGCTATAGCACCAAGTTTAAAGTTTCTTGGATGGCTCTCTCTTCATTTCAAACTTTGTTTTGAAATTCTGATCCTAAATACTTATAGTAAAAGTTTTTGGAGGGAAAGAACAAGAATCCATCCCTGACTTTGTGAGTTAGGTAAGCATGATCATGCATTACATAAATATGCAAAGCTTTGTGTCATTGCCAAGAAAATAAGTGAAATCCCAGTAGTAATTTTTACCTTCAACAAATAATCTGATCATCAAAGGGAAATATTCATTATTTTCAAAATATTTCTCTAAACTTGTTTATTTTTTTTCATAGAAAAAGGGTAGGGCGTTTTCAGACTTACCTCTATTTATAGGAATTTGAATACCTCCTTAAGATATCCAGGAACTATGCCAATGATTATCCTGTGCTTTAATATTGATATGCAGTCCCAAATCAGCTTTAAGTGGAATAATAATTTAGAAAAACTAGCACAAGACAATAATTCAGCAAAATTGAGATAATATTAGTGAAAGAAATGTAAAAATGTTTTGAGAACTTTACATGGGTTATACCAAACATAACAATTACCCTCATATACAAAGTTTTAATACTTACAAGAAACAGTATTTTTAGTATCTTACATCCTTTGTCATCTTAATTTTACTTGCTTCACAATTTAAATCTCTGTTAAATAGTTCAAGGCAAATCTCTATTTTTTCAAGGCGCTTCAGAAAACAGTAAATTGGAGCTCTTGAAATTATTTCTAATAAAATGTAATTGATTGGATCATGAAATAAGGCTTAAAAAAATCTACATACAGGGGAAGAAACGAGCTATGGCTCATACAGCTGGGACATCTGCTAAATGTTTTGAGACAGACTAGCAGGAATAGAATTTTATTTTATTTGTTAACTAAAAAGCAAATGCCAACTGATATATCTGTGACCCTTAAGGGACAGTGCATATTTTCCATATGCCAAGGTCACCTGGCCTTTGAGCAGGCATTGAGCAATGAAAATGCCTCAGGAAAAACTCCAACAGGGTTGTTCCTTTAAAAAAAGACTCTTAAGAGTATGAAGGCTTGTCTTTTTCTGGAGATGTAGACAATGTTATCTCCACTAATATTTGGAAACATGATTAGATAAAAAAGAACACACACACATCATCGGATTTATCAGGGGATTGGACAAAGTACACAATGAATGAAATTGTACACTGATGAAAAATAATCAAATAGATATGTCACTATGTTATTAAAGATGATGACTCAACAAAGGGCCAAGAAAGTCTCTCTGTCATGCTCGGAAGCAATAAATAAACACAGACATACTTGAAAGAGAGAAAAACCATGGAAGAAGTCAGGAAATGGCAGCTGCTCAGGCTTGAATATATTTGTTTTACCTACATGCTTTAGAGTCACTTTGGTTACAGCTCAAACTCTATTCTTTTGAAATTGTAAATATGATTTCTTATTAAGAAATTGAACACAAAAGGAGCCACTTACTCAACCTGACAAGCTCATGTGAGGCCTGCATGGTGGCCTCACAAACTCAGAGACCTAAAGTAACCACATAGCACGGTCTGAAATGAAAAATTTCTAATTAAAAGCAACTCATGATGGGTAGGCATGTCCTATGCAATTATCTTCTTTGACAAAGGTCAATGTTTAATTTAACTGAGTCCGTGTATTGCCTTTTTGCATCTAGGGCAGTGGTCCTCAACCTTCCTAATGCTGCGACCCTTTAATATAGTTCCTCATATTATGGTGACCCCCAATTTCATTGGTACAAATTGAACATAATTAAAGCATAGTGATTAATCACAAAAACAATATGTAATTATATATGTGCTTTCCCATGGTCTTAGGTGACCCCGTGAAATGGTCGTTCGACCCCCAAAGGGGTTTCGACCCACAGGTTGAGAACCGCTGATCTAGGGAATGTCAGAGTAATTCCCTTTCTCCAGACCCCTCAGGGCATGATCTCACACCAGAGCACAAAGCCACAGAACTCCTCATTATCATCTTGTTCCTGGTATACCACCTCTATGAGCTGTAATATTGTTACCTATTCTATATCCACCAATGTAAAATAGTTATGTGTCTATCCTTTTTAGCTTTTAATCCAATCTCAGAGATTTCCCCACTTTTTTCCTGCCTCCCTAATCTATCACCAATAGATTCTATGTAAACCTCTTATGTCTTCTTTGATGCTAATGCATAAAATAAGTCGTAAAACTGCCATTTTCCAGAGCATTTTCTCCATTAGTTGAGGTTTTGCTTCTCAGAAATTGGCATCAGTTTGGCTCAAATAAACTCATAAAATTTCTTGTAACGGGGGACATTTGCAATGGTGTCAACAATAAAAAAATGAAAAGAAATAAAAATACAAGTTCTCACAGGTTTGGATATTTCTTAGTTGACAAGATCTACATGCTCCTATTCGTTATGATTTACTAATTCCTTCTGATAAGCACTCACTTGGGACTTTAGTATATAGAACCTCATACAAGCTTACCTGGTTCTTTCTGAACAGACACTGGAACAGGCCTAGAAAAGTTGTCATGGTCAGCGCTACATTTATAACTCGTAGGTTTACAGTGAAATTTTAATGTGGTAATTTATATGAAATACCTAGCATAGGGGCTGGCATAGAGGAGGTGCCTAACCAATTGTAATTTCTTCTTTCTAGGAGAATATTTAAGTTTTGTGAGGGCTAAATAAATTAATGGGTATAACTTTTGGAATAAACTCTAGTACATAGTGGTGCTTTAAAAATATTAGCTCATTTTGTTTGCCATTACTGTTTCAGGATCGCAATAATATTAATTCAGTAATGGGGGATTAAAAATAGGTTTAGGGCAATAGAACAATAACAGATGAAAGAATGAATCACTCAAATGGTATTTTTTAAAATATATTTTATTGATTTTTTACAGAGAGGAGGGGAGAGGGATAGAGAGAAACATTGATGAGAGAGAAATATCGATCAGCTGCCTCTTGCACTCCCCCTACTGGGGATGTGCCCACAACCAAGGTACATGCCCTTGACCGGAATCGAACCTGGGACCCTTCAGTCCGCAGGCCGACGCTCTATCTGCTCAGCCAAAACAGCTAGGGCTCAAACGGTATTTTTACATAGAAATTTACATAGAAAAGAAAAATGTAAATTGGTGACTCCTTTTCTTGTTGCTATAGTTTATTTCTTCAGTAAGTAAATACTTGTTTAATCTGTATTCATTACTCTATGTATTAGTCAGGATTCTCTAGAGAAACAGAACCAATAGGAGGTATTCCTAAAAGAGACTTTGTATAAGGGATGGGCAATTATGGAGGCCGAAAAATTTCAAGATCTGCAGGGTGAGTCAACAAGTTGAAGATCCAGGAGAAATGATGGTATACTTCCTGTCTAAAAGCCAGCAGGTTTGAGACGCAGGAAGAGCCAACATTTTAGTTTTAGTTCAAAGGAAGGAAATAAGGTATTATCCCCGGTATAAGGTACTTAGGAAGAAAGAATCTCTCTTACTTAGAGCACCATCAGCCTTTTTGTTCTATTCAGGCCTTCAACTGATGAGATGAGGCCCACCCACATTAGAGATGGCAACTTACCTTTCTCAGACTACTGATTTAAATGTTAATCTCGTCCACAATCATCCTCACAGCCACACCTATACTATGTTAAACCCAATATCTGGGTACCCTGTGGTCCAGTCAAGTTGACACACAAAATTAACCATCACACTCTAGATATTCCAATCTAGTCATAGACACAAGAAATATTCCTTTAAAAGTTTATATAATCACATAACATTAAATCACTGAGTGAGTAACATCTCCCAATTTTTATAGATAACTCTGGTCAAGAATTTACCTACCATTTGTCAAACACTGTGCTTTGAATCTGGTTCACAGATACAGATATGAAATACATGCAATGCATGATATGATAGAGAGCAGGGATTTTTTTTTTAATATATTTTATTGATTTTCCACAGAGAGGAAGGGAGAGGGATAGAGAGTCAGAAACATCAGTGAGAGAGAAACATAGATCAGCTGCCCCCTGCACACTCCCCACTGGGGATGTGCCCGCAACCAAGGCACATGCCCTTGACCGGAATCGAACCTGGGACCCTTGAGTCTGCAGGCCATGCTCTATCCACCGAGCCAAACTGGTCAGAGCAGGATTTTTATCTTATAAAAAGTAAAAAGCTAAATACAAATTTTAAGTAGAAAAGTAAATTAATCAGATTTTTTTAAAATTATCACTTTAATAATAATATCAACGATGATCAGGCTAATATTCAACATTTTTTGGCTTTTACTTGCTGGACTTCTAAATATAGGAATACCATGGGCTTCAGTGTTTGTTCTCTTCTAATAACATAACTCATACTTCTATCATCTCTTTAATTCTCATTCCATAACCAATAACATAAAATAGTTCAGCATCTATACAACCAGTAGTGATATTAAGATTTAGCGATTGGTATGGCAAAGAAATAAACAATTAGAATAAACACTGTAATACTGTAACAGTGTCCTAGAAACCCCACTGGGCTAGATATTACCTCTTTAGCAAAATGATAATGAGGAAATTGAAGCAAATTTACAAGAAAAGGAAGAACCAATGGTAAAGGTGGTGGGTAACATGGTTTTGCAAACTCTCCCAGGATAACAATTAGGAAATCTGGAAAACTCTGCTTACGTCAATAGCTGACATAAAATGCCCATGCACAAGGGCCCTCAGGATTCTGGATACAATAATTATAGAAGATAAACCTGAATCCAAAAACTGGAGCAACAAGTAGGCAAATTCTGTGAATTTGTGGCTTTTATAATGAGAGTATTTGCAATTGTCTGCAGCTTGATTAGTATAAAGCTAGAGATTACTGGAAAGCAGATTATCCACCATCAAAGTAAACATAATTTTTATAGTCCTTCTCAAGAAAATATTTTTATTGGGAGGAAAAATGTAGAGTACTTGGGTACTGGATATACATTGGGAAACAAACAAGAATATATATACATATGATTATTTATTCATATTTTATATAATATGCATATATTCCATATACTATATATTATATATTACATACAGTATATACAATAATTATGCCATGGACTTAACAGTTTAGCTTTCTTCATCAACCCTCCCCTAGACTTCCATAATTATTAAAAATATACTTTCATCAAGAAAAATCTTTGGATATTAATGTGATATGTCTTTTATTCTTCTCATAAGAGTAAAGATTATTATTTTTGAATGGTGTTATTTGATTACATAAGGGGTGAGTTCGACAGGAGATTGATAGAGAGTTCTTTTTAAGGTTATATGAAAGACAGCTACCAAAACAATATATCATTTACAAAACACAAGAGATTTCCCTCTGTCATGTCACAACTCGAGAAAATGATGTTATTTTGTGAAATTAAAAGGCAACAATCCTAAGCATATAGAACATAGGAACATAGCACCTTGTATCCCAAAGAGCTTTACACCATAATAACTTGCATCCGATAGTACTTTTCTTGTGATATTTTTAAAGCCTATTACATTAATGTGAATTCAACTATGATGCATTCCCTTAAAGCAGAGATTTATTCTTTATATCCTTGTTTTACAGACAAGCACATTAGATGCCTTGCTGAAGGGTACACAGCAACTTGTAAGTCAGTTAGAAAATTGATCTTACAAATCCTAATTTCCTGTCCCTTGTTCCGGTACCTTGACAAAACCATTTTCCAAATAGAGAAACATTACTCTTCAGCTAAATTGCAAATTAAAGACATGCTGTCTCATGTAATCTTGTAAATATGCTTTAAAAGCCACCAGTGCTCCTGAGAGGCTTCCCATCTGGTTCTCACGGTGGCGAAAAGGAAATGGAGCTGAGATGGAAAGAAAGACAGAATTCTACTCAGCAGCCAGATGTAGACTTCTGCACAGACTAGAGCCATCTGGTGTGGAATCTTCAAATACTCTTTGCAGTAGAAGTCAACTTCACCTGTAGCCCTGCTGTGGACTAACAGGTTTAGCAGAGAGAACATGGCATGAAGATTCCAGAGCAATCTACGGTAAACAAATTTAGTATTCATGCTTACAACCTGTGGTAACCAAGTTCCAAGATGGCTCCGAATAAGCCTTGCTGCCTGGCATCCATGCTCTTGCAACTGTCTATTCCACGCTGAATCAAGGCAAAGCCACTAAAAGCATTGATGCCTCTACCTTGGAGTCCAGGATCACTTATTTGGGGAAGTCAACCACCATGACATAAGAACATGCAAGTATCCTGTTTAGAGGCCCATGTGGAGAGGAACTGAGACTTTGGAACCAACAACCAGCACTAACTTTCCAGCCATGTGAATGAGCCACCTGGCAAGTGGATCATCCTTCCCCAATCAAGCTTTCAGATGACTACAGCCTCAGTCAACTGAATCCTCAGGAGAGACTTCATGCCTAAACTTCCCAACCAAGATGTTCTTAAAATCTGGAGCAAGAGCCGAAACCGGTTTGGCTCAGTGGATAGAGCGTCGGCTTGCGGACTGAAAGGTCCCAGGTTCGATTCCGGTCAGGGGCATGTACCTGGGTTGCGGGCACATCCCCAGTGGGGGGTGTGCAGGAGGCAGCTGATCGATGTTTCTCTCTCATCGATGTTTCTAACTCTCTATTTCTCTCCCTTCCTCTCTGTACAAAATCAATAAAATATATTTAAAAAAAAAAAAAAATCTGGAGCAAGAGAAACTGTGAAAGATAATAAATAACTATTGTTTTTTTAGCCACTAAGCTTTGGGGGGCATTTGTGATATAACACTAGATAACATACACAGTCAAACAGGTATGAGGAAAGTAAATCAGTAAATTAATTGTTTCCATTTAATTCAACAACTGTTTAGTGAACATCTAGCTTCCATCAAGTGCCATAGAAAGGACACTGGTGGGTCATGACCAAGCCTTAGGACAAAAATCCCTTATCTTAGAAAAAGAAACTAAAGCAAATACTCTAGGAACAACTATGCAAACATCCAAAAAGAAAAAAAAATATTGATATTAAGTTGCATGAAATATCTACTTAAAATTTTGCAATGGATTTCTGCAGCATTTTTAAGTTAAAATTAAGCTCTGTGTCATGTCTGGCCCCTCACTCAGCCTCACTAGATGCTTCTCCCAATATTCTGGCCTTCAGTCTCTTGAATATGCCAAGCTCTTTATTCACTGGAGCTTTAGCAAATGTTCTGACTTCAACTTTGCCCAACTCTACTCTCACACCCCTACCCTTGATCATGGGCCTCACACGATTAATATCTTTCGGTATCAGGTGAAATATAACACCTTTGTCCAGGTGGCATGGCTCAGTGGTTGAGCATAGACCTATGAACTAGGAGGAGGTCATTGTTTTATTCCTCCAGTCAGGGCATGTGCAGGCTAGATCCCCAGGAGGGGGTGAGCAGAAGATAGCCAATTAATGATTCTCTATCATCATTGATGTTTCTATCTCTCCCTCTCCCTTCTTCTCTGAAATCAATAAAAAAAAATTTTAAAGAAATATACCACCTTCTTTGAGAAGCTTTTTGAAGTAGTTTTGTAACCCCTTTACCCCATCACCACATACATAGGGACACAGAGAAACACACACTTTATCATCACAAAACCACTCTTTGTTTCCCTCAAATCACACATCTATATTAATAAAAGGGTAATATGCTAATTAGACCGGATAGACCAGACATCTTCTGGACATTACTCTGGCGGAGGCCAAGACAGAGGTAGTTAGAGGCAATCAGACTGGCAGGGGAGAGCGGTTAGGGGCGATCAGGCAGGCAGGCGGGTGAGAAGTTAGGAGATAGCAGTCCGGATTACGAGAGAGTGCAGGCTGGGCTAAGGGACCACCCCCCTGCATGCACGAATTTCATGCACCAGACCTCTAGTCCAATTCATAAGACAGAGTCCATTGTTTCTTTACCCACTGACTTTATACATCCACTGGTCAGCAAAGTGTCTTCATCTATTAGGTACTTAATAAATATTTGCAAATGAATAACTAAAAATGTAAATGAGCTCTGGCCAGTTTGGCTCAGTGGAGGACCCTGCAGACTGAAGGGTCCTGGGTTCGATTCCTATCACGGGCATGTACCTAGGTTGTAGGCTAGATCCCTGGCCCTGGTCTGGGTGAGTGTGGGAGGCAACCAATTAATGTGTCCCTCTCACATTAATGTTTCTCTCTATCTCACCCCCTCCCTTCCACTCTCTCTAGAAATCAATGGAAAATTATCCTCAGGTGAAGATGAATAAAAAAATTAAAAATGTAAATGAGAAAACAAATAACTAGGAACACTGAAGGGCTTGTTAGACCATTTTAGGGAAGGCTTCCTAAACTGGAAGCAGTGGTGTTTAAGTGCACCTTAGTGATTACTTTAGGTTGCACAAGGCTGGCATTTGTGGTATAAATTATTCCAAGAGAAGCATTGTAAAAGAGGAAGGTGGAGTAGAAACATTATTAATCTTTCAGCCTATTGTGTTTGTTTTTGTAGGGAATCTTCATTCATCTCAGGGAAAACACCAGAATGTGTGTTAGCATATAACACAATATCGCCTGGTAGAACTTGTAGGGAAGAAAGACAATACTACCAACACTAAATCATTGCACTAGAAATCCAATCACTGCTATTGATTCAAAATTTAAAAATGAAATGAGGAAGGAGCACTCCATTAGTGGTGGTTCTAAGCAGAAGATGTGGGAGGAGAAGTTAAGGTTTATAAGAATGATCTATAATATTTAGTGTGCATTCTTCTTGCCCCACTCTGATACATTGTCAGCAAATGGGGCAATTGTGCAAAGTCTGCAAAAATTGATGGAACTACTGTGTGGAACTACTGGACACAGGTCAATTTAAGCAAACAACTAAGAATGAGCTATAAATATGAAATGTTGTTCCCTTAAAGAACAGCCTGCAATATAAAATTATATTATACAGAATTGAACTCTCAACTGCTTTATGAAGACAGAATCACAGATGACATAAGTTTAAGTTAGGATGAGTCTTTTTCACAATTATTTCAGTCTAACACCAGTTCTTTTTTTCAAAATGTCACAAAAAAGGCTTTTTCCTATGCAAGAAAACTGACAAGTTCAATTAAAAATGTATATTATAGGTGCTTACGTTCTTGTGGTGTTTCTGGTGTGTTTGGATTTTTGTTGTTATTGCTTTCATCACTCTCTTGAGGGAATTTTTTTGTCTTTTCACTGTCCTCAAATCAGACTTCCTAAAAATGTTCTCATCTCTTAGCCTTTAGTCATTGTTCCTCTAGCCTGGGAGTGCCTCATCCATTTCTCTGTGACTCCATTCTAGACCAGAGAACCAAAGTCCTTGTCCTGTGTGAAATTTCTAAGAATGTCCCACAATGACCTCTTTCCTCAAAATTTATGAAATCTATTATCTCTATGAAATCCAATCATATAAAATTACACTGTGTCTTGTGCCAGCTCTTTTATAATCTTATATTGTTGTATAACATTTGTTAACTTTCATTGTAACTTGATATTATTTTTTTACTGAATTGTAATCTCCTCGAGTTTATCTACCAGAAAACTTATCAATTTGCTTTGTACATAATAGAGTATCGATTATTATTTTCCAAAGACTACAACAGCATATATCTCATCCCATGTGCACTTTTAACAACATGATGCTGATGATCCTCCCAACCAGTCATGGTGTCTATGTTTCCTCACCTTGAACCTGGGTGGATCTTTATAACTTTCACAACTACCAGACTGTGGGGAGAAGTGACATTGATTGATTCTAGACTAGTTTATAAAGGTAATGCAGTTCCCACCTGTTAAATTTTTTTCTCTCTCCCTCTCAGGCCATGTGTCTTAAGAATCCAGATCTACTGTGAAGCCATCATGCTGAGTAACCTTGAGGACAGACCACATAGAATGGAGAGAGAGAGATACAACTGTCACCGTCCCCAGCCTAGGTACTAGACAGATGAGCATAGAAGCGTTTTAGAGATGATTCCAACCCCACCCACAGTTTAACTAAGATAGTGAAAAGGCCCTGCGTAAACACTGCTCAGCAGACCCCAGTCAATCCCCCAGAATATGGAGGACAATAACAATAGATTATTGCTATGGTTCAAATCACTAAGTTTTGGGTGAATTGTTATATTTATAAACAACTAAAACAAATGATACGTTTGTATTATAACTTTTGTGTCTATAAGGCCTAATACAAATGCAATTAAAGCATTTTCAATACTTTTTACAGTATATGTTTATTTTATTATATATTAATTTTATTAATTTTATTTTTAATATTTCTTAGTTTTTTACATATTTCCTAGATATGCTCCCACTTATTTATCCCTGTCTCCCTATTCTAGATAATAGGTTTAATAAGGACAGATATTTCCCTGTTTTATTCATCATTCCATTTCTGGTAGATGGAATAACAACTGTGTCCTTGGCTTATACATCGTAGGAGAACCTGGATATAATTCAAAGGTGTTATGATTATTCAAAGCAGATAATTTTGGCATAGGTGTTATGGATGAGTGACACATACAGATTCCTCTGGCTTTTGTATGTGGCGATTGAACTATAGAAGAATCATAGTTATCATGGGTGATAACTTCATTTTGTATCAATGCCCACGTTTTAAAATTCATGTATTACACAATATGCTAACATCTTTATCCTTTTACCCTTGGGTCATATTGCAAGCTCCATTAATTTTTTTCCCCATTATAAATCTGAGGTGTTATTCAGTAGTTTTCATTAACAATACACCCTTTTTAGTTGGTATTGGTTCTGAGTGTTACCTGTTCTCAAGCTTTGAGAAGTCTCCTTTCTCTCTTTTCAATCTTTTTTCATCATTTTTAAGTTTTACAGGCTTTTAAAAAAATTCTTTCCCAGACCTCACTAGGGCTCTCAAAAGCTATTGAATTAATAACATCCCAGCTTCGTGTGCTGTTTGCTCCTTTTTCAGTTATTAATGATGATGTAAAGACAAGACCAGCTACCTAGCCTTTTGTCATATTTGTTGATTTGCCACTATCCACCAGCCATCATACCAGTGAATAGCACTCATAGCAAGTCCAATTGGAAAATACGCCCTTTAAAAATAACTAATTTCAGCATATTCCCAATGCATATTTTTTTCTGTGCACCACTGTTAGACCCAAAGCTCAGAATTTTTTCTTGATAAGTAAGAAACTCAGAAAAGTATAAAATAGAATAAAACATCGCTGCACCTGCTTCCTAACGGCATTATTTTCTGTGAAATGAAGAAATTTGATCTGAATGGAGTCAGGTAATTCTCTCCTTGACATATGGTTTCTTAAGAAAAAAAAAAAAAAGATCAAGAAATAAACTAGCCAGCTGAGTTAACATGGATAAAATCAATTTGGTGAGAAGTTTGAGGTAGCATGGATTTAACTCTTTGTATGCCTTCTTTGTTAGCATTCTTGGTCCCTGTTCCATAGGAAAGGTGTATGCAAACTCTTCATAAATGAAGACCCAAATTTCTAACTCTTGAGAATCTACAGTGATCTAGACGCAGCACAAATCAGAGCTATTTCTTTTCATTTTTGAATGCATTTCTTGCTGCTATAATTTGGCACCTACTTGGAACGGGGAGGTACTTTTAATGTATTGACTCTCACCTCAAAGCCATTTGAGATTATGGAGAAAACATCATCAGATTCTGAAAGCAAAATGGCATTTAACCAGGGGTTAGGGACATTGTCTGTATCACATAATTATATTTCAAAAGCATTACCTGCCAGGCTTCAGTGCAATAATAATTGATAATAATGTCTACCATTTGAGACTGAGTGATCTTCAAATATCCTTTGGCAATTTGTCATTAACACCATCAGGCAGGACACCCCATGTCCAAAGTCCCAAACACCAAAGTGTTAATAATGCTTTCTTTATCATTCACTGCATTTTATAGCTGTATGTCTTTAAAATATGAGATAAATATACATATTTCAATTTTTAGTAATAACAAAACATTTTGTTAAATCAAGTAAGGTCAATAAGTAAAGGAGTCAAATGCTTCACTGACACTTTAAAAAGCATTTTGGGTCTCATTTTCTATTCCTTCTGTCACCATAATCTAGGTCAACATGACACAAATAAGTCTTAAATCAAGAGAAGTATAAAATGACCAAGTGAGAATAAATAAAGACATCAAAGTAAAGGAGTCAAATCAAAAGGAGTCAAATCTGCTGTCTGAGATCTTCCTTCCTTCCTCCAAGCCTAGACCCCACCACACACGCACAGCATACTGTGGGGTTTAGTTCTAAGCCCCGTTTTGGGGAGAGCAGGCATTCTTATTAATCCCAAGAGGGAGACAAAGGGAAGCTATTATTTTCCCAAACCATCCAATCCCACATGGTTTCTTGCCTAGGACAATTCTTGCACAGAGATCATCCTGATTGAATGTGTGTAGCCCTCCCTTGGCCAATCCTTCTGGTTGCCTCATACATGGCCTCCTTATGGGCATACAGGAATACCCATTCCTAAAACACAGTTCTATTCCAGGGAAGCTCAATCTATAGTGTCCTATGGATATGTTAGAAATCTTTACTTTGGCAAGTAGCAACATTATGATTGTATTTTGTGTGATTAATATGAAAGCATTTAAAATAAACTAATATTTGTTGTAACTCCTAAGGTAGCATTTAGAAAAAAAAATTATTTTATACTTTGAGCCTCAGAAAGTTAAAAAATGAGCTTGTACCTCAACCTCTGAGAAGCCCAGTCTAGGCATCCCTGTCATTGTAGTAAAAATGTTATGTTGTACTCGTTGTTTAAGCATGAGTGACTCATCACTGGCCGATGATCAATTGTGTGGGAAGGATAATGCCAGATTCATTTCTGAGTCCCTGGGACAGAGTAAAACGTTAGTATGGGTTTCAAATGTAATGAATGACCTGATAGATGTGTAGAGGAAAGAGGAAAAGAAGGGACAAATGTCTCTGCAATACTAGGTTCAGGAGATATGAAGATGAATAAGACAAAAGTCTCCTCCTCAATGATTCCTACTTTCTATACAGAAGGGTACCAGAGAAACAAACACATATAGCTCAATGTGAGGACTGTTTAATTGAATAGATATAAGGTCCAATCATAGACAATGTTGGGTTCTCTGAAAAATACAATGTCTTCCACATTTAGGCATACCATAACTGCATGAATGGATGAGTGATTTAATGTATGAAAGTCAAGCAGACATAGTTTAAATCTAAACTCTCCACTTTCTTATGTACATGGCAAAAATTTCCATAAATAATAGTTCACAGTAATTTATAATAAAAATGAAGATCATATACATGTGACCATGAGTCAAATGAAAATCTTCTCTTGCCGAAACCGGTTTGGCTCAGTGGATAGAGTGTCAGCCTGCGGACTGAAAGGTCCCAGGTTCGATTCCGGTCAAAGGCATGTACCTTGGTTGCAGGCATATCCCCAGTGGGGAGATGTGCAGGAGGCAGCTGATCGATGTTTCTCTCTCATCGATGTTTCTAACCCTCTATCTCTCTCCCTTCCTCTCTGTAAAAAATCAATAAAATATATTTTAAAAAATCTTCTCTTATGCTGGTTTCAGAGTCTCCTAGTTCAGAAGTGTCAGCCTTTGGGAGGACTAAAGACTTTTAAGGTGTTTTAATATGCTAATAGTCTAAAAGAATGACTAAATTTAAAAGCATGAGAAAGAAGACTTCAGAACATCATTAATAGGGAGAAAATAACCAATATGAACAAAAGCCACAGCCATGAAATCTTCCCCAGCTTAATCAGTTTGCACACACAGGGACAATTATCCCAATCTGACTCACTATCCCAGCCAGCCTGAAAATATATTCCCCCTGTCAGCAAAGCTAAAATGCTTTAGACATACAATGCTGAGAAAGACTTGGGATGTAACAATGATCTGGATCCCTCACATTTCTAAATGAGGAAATGTTTAAGATTTAACTTCATTGTTTGTCAATTCACTTCCAGTTTCAAAGCAAGGAAGACAGAACCTCTTTGGGGCCACATATATAAATATTCAAATGTGTAGGAAGAATGTTATTTGGGAACAATTCCTTCTATGATAGGAGCTCAGTTTTTCTAAATTAGTTGGATCTAAGCCTAATATCTCAAGTCAAAAGAAGTTCCCCCTGTTACTACCTGTACTTCTGACCATCAGATTATAAATCAGCGATTTCTATGACCAGCTCCTTGAATTAAATTTCTATGCTGGAGAAGCTCACAGAATTCAAAGAAATATTTTGCTTACTACATCAACAGTTTCTTATAAAAAGACTAGAGGCCTGGTGCATGAAATTCGTTCACAGGAGGGTGTCCCTCAGCCTGGCCTGCATCCTCTCCAATCTGGGACCCCTTGGGGGATGTCTCACTGCTGGTTTAGGCCTGATCCCGCAGGGCCTAAACTGGCAGTCAGACATCCCTCTTGCAATCCAGGACCACTGGCTCCTAACCACTCACCTGCGTGCCTGCATAATGCCCCCAATTTCCCTCCCCTGCCAGCCTGGTCACCTCCAATGTTCCTCCCCTGCTTGCCTGGTTGCCTCCAACTGCCCTCCCTTTCAGTCCTGGTTGCTCCCAACTGTCCTACCCTGCTGGCCTGGTCACCCCCACTCCCTCTCCTGCCAGCCTGGTCGCCTCCAACTGCCCTTCCATGTCAGTCTGATCTTGCTTCCAACTGCCCTCCCCTGCCAGGCTGATCACCCCTAACCCCCTGCCAGCCTGATCTTGCCCCTAACTGCTCTCTCTTGCTAGCCTGAATGCCCCTAACTACCTCTACCTCGGTCCCCACCACCATGGCTTTGTCAGGAAGGAAGTCAGACATCTGGAAGATAGCTGGTTGACCCGGTCTAATTAGCATATTACCCTTTATTAGTACAGATGTGGTTCAGGAATAGCCAAATGGGAGAGATGCATTCACAGGGCAAGTTATGGGGAAAGGGTGTGGCTTCCATGCACCACTGAGAGCAACACTCTCCACATACCTCCACATGTTGGTCAACCTGAAAGCTCGTCAAATCCTTTTGGGTTTTTATGGAGACTTTATTATTTAGGCATGACTGATTAAATCAGTGGCCACTGGCAATTGATTCAACCACCAGCCCCTCTCTCCAGGGATATGCTGGTGGGACTGAAGTTCCAATACACAAATTACATGGCTGGTTTTTCTGCAACCAGCCCCCATCCTCAGGTGGGCTCCAAAAGTCTCCTCACTAACCTAAAGAAAGACACCTTTATGGCTCTCATCAATGAGGACATTTCAGTTATCTTGGGAGCTGTGAGTCAAGACCTGTGGATGAAGACCAAATATACGTGAGAAATATATTTTGTTTGTCTTGACCAAATATGTATTTTTCTTATACATCACAATATCCCATCTTTTTTTCCAACTTAGCTATCAGGGTTTCCATGGGAATATAAGGGGGAGGGGGAGGATAATGCAACCAGTTGCCTTTGGACAATCTTTGCTCTGATGTTAGAGTAGCCAGCAAGAAATAGTAATTAGCAATATGCTGTAGTGCATCTTAAAGCAAAATTATTTCCTTCTCCTTCAAAGAGGAGCAATTTTATTTAAGGTACATAGTCAACAGCCTGTACAGAATACAGGCAAAGAGCAGTGAGTTAAAGCAATCCCTCTCAACTACCTTTGAATTCCTGACTTTCATTTTTACTCATATTTTCAATTCTGTAATTATCTATCTATCTATCTATCTATCTATCTATCTATCTATCTATATCTATCACTATCTGTGTGGAAATTCTTCAACATTATATGCTGTGACTTTGAACAGAGGGACCCTCTAGTGGCTAGGTTTTCCAACAAAACCTAGAATTTCCTTTACAAAACGAAAAGGCACTATTACCTGTAAAGTTAGAAGAGGGCTGACATTCTATTTCATGGGTATTAGCAGAGAGCGCTGAAATGCATTCTTCTGTTCTCTGACCTTTCAGTGGTGCCTTTCCCTTATCTTTTACAATACAACATTGAGAAGGTTTCTAGTCGGCTGTCTTTATTCTGGGCTGATGTGACATGCAGCTTTA
>NW_006293530.1:1639922-1648947 GCF_000327345.1 Myotis davidii | reverse complement strand
ACTCATCACCCAACCTCTTAGTACAAAGAATTTCCTTTCTATTCCGTGCTGCCCCCAGAGAACAGATAGTGCCCGGGTAATAAATGAACTGAGGGATTTAGTCATCAGACCTGAGGAAAACTCATGGTGTGAATCCTTGCCCTTGAGAGAATTTGCTGAGTAGCATTAGCCAAGCTTATTTTCTGACTACTTGTGGGGAAAGATCAAATAGAAACTAAATGTTTCATAACCATGCAGACAGACTACTTGCATTTAAGGCAACTTTCTTATGTGAAATACGTTTCACTGCAGCTTCCACTTCAGATTCAAAAAGCTGGTTCTTTTAGTAGAGCCCTGAAGGCGAGAGCTCTGACATATTCGAGTGGCCTCATTACCCCAGGTTCTGTTTGGAACTAGCAGCTTAGAGATAATACATATTAGATTTTAATTAGTTAATTAAATTTCATGCTTAACCCAGAGTGGCCCTTTAAAGAAAATTCTTGCTCAATTATTTGAGCAACATTATTATCAGGAATCATGGCCTGAAGCTACTCACTTCTGTCCTAAGCCTTCCCTTTAAAACACAGTACATAGAGTTATCAATTGGTCTGTAATTTTATTGGTCTTTATTTTTTGGCCTGATAGGACACATCTAATTTTTTTCTATTCATCTTTTTAAAAAATTAATAAGACATCTTTCATAAAGATAGGAGGCCCTGACCATTTTTGCATAGTGGTTAGAGAATTGGCTCTCAGACTGAAGGGTCATGTGTTCAATTCCCAGTAAAGAGCACATACCTTGGTTGCAGGTTCCCCAGCCCTGGTAGCCCAGTAGGGGCATGTGCAGGAGGCAACTTCTCTCTTACATCAATGTTTCTCTCTCTCCTCTTCTTCCTCTTGTTCTTCCACTTCCTCCTCTTCCTCCTCCTCACTCCCCTCCACTCTCTCTTTAGAAAATCAATCAGAAAAATATCCTCGGGTGAAAATTAAGAAAAAAAAAAGGTAGATAGGAGCGAGTTGTCATAGCAGCATGACTCATAACAGCCAAAAGGTAGACACAACTTAAATGACCATCAACTAATGAATAGGTAAATGGTGTATCCATACAATTAAATGTTTTGTGCAAATAAAAGGGAATGAAGTACTGGTACATGCTACAGCATGGATGAACCTTGAAATGTTATCTAAATGTGACCACATATTTTATTATTCCATTTATGTGAAGTGTCCAGAAAAGGAAAATCAAGAGAGAAAGTAGACTAGTAATTGCTGGAGGGAAGAAACAGTGGAGTTGGATAGAAATGGGAAGTAATTGCTAATGGGTAAGGGGTGCTTTTAGGGGGTGATTTAAAATGTTTTAAAATTCATTATGGTTACATATTTGTGGCTATACTAAGTACCCTTGAATTGTATAGTTTAAAACATTAAATTATATCATATTGTGCACGAGAGGCCTGGTGCACAAAATTCGTGCATGGAGGCCAGGCGTCCCTCAGCCTGGCCTGCACCCTCTCGCAATCCAGGACCCCTCAGGGGATGTCCGACTGCCTAAACTGGACATCCCCATCTGCCAGTTTAGGTCCGATCCCTGCAGGACTCCCTGCAGGGATCGGACCTAACCTGGCAGTCAGACATCCCTCTCACAATCCGGGACCATTGGCTCCTAACCGCTCACCTGCTTGCTGCCTGATCACACCAAATGACTCTGCCCACCTGTCTGATCACCCCAACAGCCTCTGCCTGCCTGCCTGATCGCCCCTAACCGCCTCTGCCTCAGACCCCATTGCGGCGGCTTTGTCCAGAAGGACATCTGGAATGACATCCAGAAAGTTGTTTGGCTGTCTGGTCTAATTAGCATATTATGCTTTTATTATTATAGATTATATCTCAATAAGCTTTAAAAAAATGTAGTCAGCAGCATTGTTAGAATAAATGTCTCCAGATTGAAACTATAAAGTTGAAGGAACCTATGAATATCCCCTTTACAGAGAATTACATAATGTGCTAATACATTTTGTGTGCATGAGTAAAGACTATTTGTTAGCTTTACTTAAGTCTGCATCTTAGTAATAAGTCATATTTTACTTAATACATACCCTCTTGAATTGATCTTCATGTTGTGAGACAAACGCATCACATGGATTACTTTCTTTTTCTTTTTCTTTTTCTTTTTATTGAGTTCATTGGGGTGACACTGGTTAACAAAATTATGCAGGTTTCAGATGCACAATTTTACATCATTTGTGCACTGCATTGTATATTCACCACCCCAAGTAAAGTCTCTGTTCATTACCATTTATTGCCCCTATACCCCCCTCCACCTACCAAACTCCTGCCTGGCAATCACCACAATGTTGTCCATGTCCATGAGTTTTTTCTCTTTTTCTTTTTAGCTCAATCCTTCTTCTCCATCCCCATATCCATCATCCACAAAGAACCCAATTCCTTTACTTTTAATGATTCTTATAAAATTCAATGACAGGGAAAAATAAAGCTCTTAACTTAATATTTTTTAATGTCCTAAATCTGTTTAGTCTTTGATAAGGGGAGAATATTCATTGCAACCTTTCTTTTATATCCACTCATTATAAGTATGGCTTTCCTAGGAAATATGGTAGTAAGTAATATAACTGGGGAAAAATAATATATTTATCTCAGCTTAATATTGATCTAAATGATGGAGGCAAAACCTAGGAAACCATGTTATATTTTCAATCTTCTGGTTATTCTGTGATCTTCAAAACTTGTATAAATAGCAATTTGTATTATTAAATCATAATAATATTTTTAATAAATAATTCAACTTCATACATTTTATTCAACAATCTTTAGATTGCTTAATTTTTATTGCACATTCTTAAATCTAAGAACCAGAGAATATTTTTATATGGGGTTAAGTTTTAAAATAATTAATTTAGTTCACAGGGTTAGTTTTATAAAATAATTTTACCAAAGACAGCATTGTAAAATCTCACTGTGAAGCTATAAAACATCAATAAAATTTAATTTGAAAAGTTAACAAAGTCCATTGAGACTCAACCATATTTTATGACAATTCATTTTAGTTACTTTTAATACTGCCATTACATAGAAATATTGTGGCAAATAAGCTTTCTTGATTTTTCTTCAGAATTACCACTGCAATATCTAAAAGAACAATAGAATAGCTATCACAGAATGTAGGTGATAACAAATAAGTGCAGTAGAAATACCCAGGAGGAAAAAGGTAGAAAAGGAGAAGATTTATAGCATATACATATTTTTCTTCCCTTTTAACTCCATTGAGATACCTTTAACATACAAAAACTGTACATTCATGGTGTATATAACCTTATATTTTAATTTATGTGAAAATATCACAATCAAGCTAAATAACTCATCATATCCCTATATAATTACTATCATGTGTTTGTGTGCATGGTGAGATTTAAGCCCTATCCTCTTAGCAAAATTCAAGTATACAGTATAATATTTACAGTACTGTTAAATATTATCACCATGCCATACATTATGTCTCCAGAAATCATTCTTCTTTGCTAGGTAAAACTTTTCACCCTTTGATCAACATCTTATTTCCCTCCTCCCCCAGCTTCCCCTGGCAACCACCATTCTATTCTCTGCTTCTATGAATTTGAATATTTCAGGTTCCACATATGTAAGAGAGATCATGCAATGTTTTTCTTTCTGTGTTTGGCATATTTCACTTTGAATAATGTCCTACAGGTTCATCCATATTATTACTAATGGCAGGATTCCCTTCTTTTTTAAGGCTGAATAGCATTCCACTGTATATGTATACCACTTATTTTTTCATCCATTCATCTACTGGTAGACATTTAGGTTGTTTCCATACCTTAGTTATTGTGAATAATATTGCAATGACCATGTGAGTGCAGATAACTCTTCAAGATCCAGACGTCATTCTCTTTGAATATATACTCAGATATGGAATTGTTGGATCATATGATAGTTCTATTTTTAATTTTTTCGGAACTCTGGACTGTTTTCTGTAAAAGTTATTCCAATTTATATTCCCACCAACAGTATACAAAGAAATCCTTTTCTCTTCATTTTCACTAGCACTTGTTATCTTTTATTGTTTATAATGGCCATTCTAACAGGTGTGAAGAGATATCTCATTTTGGTTTTGATTTAAATTTCTTACTCCTTGATATCAAAATGTTACAAATCTTTGTTAATCAAACAGTTTGGTGCAGACATAAAAACAGGCATATAGGCCAATGGAACAGGATGGCCCAGAAATAAACCTACATATTTATGGTTAACTTTCTTTTTTACAGCAGTGTAGTATTCCATTGTGTAGATATACCACAGTTTTTTAATCCACTCATCTGCTGATGGGCACTTAGGCTGTTTCCAAATCTTAGCTATGGCAAATTGTGCTGCTATGAACATAGGGATGCATATATCCTTTCTGACTGGTGTTTCTTATTTCTTGGGATATATTCCTAGTAGTGGGATTACTGGATAAAATAGAAGTTCCATTTTCTTTTTTTGAGGAAACTCCACACTGTTTTCCACAGTGGCTGCTCCAGTCTGCATTTCCACCAGCAGTGCACAAGGGTTCCTTTTTCTTCACGCCTTCATATAGACATATAATTATACCAAAATTGATTTCACCATGCCAATATTATCAGATACTAAAAATCGCAAATCTGCAATAAAGATTCTTATACATATATCTGAGTGCACATGGTGATTTTACTACTTCCTTACATCGAATTCTTAGATAAGAATTTTTGGCTCAGATGTACTACAGTATTTCTGTAACAAATTCTTACAGAAAAATATGCAATTGATTTTAACATTCATGACCCATACATGATTTTTTCCTTAATTGTCTCAGTAAGAGTGGGTAGCACCACTATTTTCAAATCTTGGTAAATCTGATAGCTAAAAGTAATATTCTATTGTTTTAATTGCTTATGGTTTTTTTCTATTTACTATTATAATTGAACATCTTTTCATATATGTACATTTTTGTCAGGTTTGATACTGATTAAATTACACAGAGGTATCTATTCTTTGATGGTTTACCACAATTTTCTGCAAAGTATTCTAGGAATGATGGTGATAAAAAGTGTTTTTAGCATAGGTTTTGTCTTCCATGTATAATAGTAAATATTTGTATTTCTCCTTTTTCTATGAATAGCCTTGCCAGTGGTTTATTTTTCAAAACATTTAATCATCTTTTATTTTTTTTTAAATCTGTTAATTTTCTCTTAGTACAATTCTCCTTCAGGGTGGGTGAATGTGTGTGTGTGTGTATGTGCGTGTGTGTGTGTGTGTGTGTGTGAGCGAACCTTCTCTTGCTTGAATAGTTCACTTATTCTATTTTTTTCTTTAACAATAAAAACACTAAGTGATATCATTTTTCTTCTTTATACATCCTGGAATAAATGAAACTTTATATATGTATTATTGTCATTAAAATTACATATTTTATTTCCTCTTTGGAAAACGTTTTAGGAAATTTGTTTTAAATATTAGGTATTTGAAAATTTTTGTTGATTTATTTGGATAAGAGTAATTTTGATTTTTCTTGTTGCAGGGTGGTTAACTTTTATTAGTTTAAAGTTCTATTCTGTTGCAGTAAAAAAATATAGACTCCAGAAAATATGCTTTGAGAACTCTAATATTTTCCTTAAGTTATAAAAATCAAATTTTGAAATAGTCCATATATATTTCTAAAGAAATGATAGCCTTTGAATGAAAATAACAGTTTATATACAAATATATTACATTAATAAATATGTAAATATTTAGAGAGTCATAACTCACATTTTAAGGACATGGATTGAATTTCAATTGTATGAATGAACTTACAGACTAATTTATGGTATATGACTTTGAGCAAGTTAAGCTGTCACCAATCTTGTCATCAATAATACTGCCACTTCAACTATTGACAGTTTGAGTTTTTTAAGTTTTATACGTACAGAAAAAATGAAAATGGAAAATCTCATGAGTTATTTTTAAGAGATTAGTATCCATCATCAAAGCGATAAAGAAGCAACTTGGAAGAGGAATATGCTATCTAAGCCAGTCCTCTCTGAAAGTCTTGACACCATCAAGATGTTGTTTGAAGGATTTCATCCCTTTTTAGGTAAACATACCATATAATGATTAAGTGACCACTGGGCACCTCTATTGACTTGCTGTCATTTTGCTTTCTGGGGCCCAGAACCTTGTATTGCCTTAATTACATTTACATTTTCTACTGAGGAGACAGGCAGAAGACACGGAGTGAGGAAAAGAAATGTGTCAAGAATCTGCCTTATAAGCATCAGTCCTGTTGCACATGGGGTAGAAGACCATCTGATAACCTAACAGAACAAATTCTACAGACTCTTCTCTTGAGAGCATATTCTTGCGACATAATCTGGAAGACTGGTCAAGTTTTTGTTGTTGTTGTTGTTGTTGTTGTTTTATTACTAAAACCTGCCTGAAAGGACATGAAAAGCTGCCAAACAGTTGTGTGTGAACTAATCAAATCATCACAGAACAAGCTACTGGTGGTCTCTCTATTGACTCAAGTCCTGTTTCAAATACTTCCTATGAAAACCAAGCATCAGAAATTTTACTAATATTCAGAAAAAAACTCAATTTCAAGTTTAAATTTCTGTCCTAAAATATCTCCAATTTCTTAAAGGGAGACGTTAAGTTTTCTTAGAAGCAAGCACGTTATTATGTCGTTATTTTAATGGTCAATGTCGGTTCTTAATATCTTTTCATGTCTGTGTGGACTTGATGTGATTCATCTTCTAAAATATCTATAAAAGAGAAATAAATTGCCAAGGAAGTGCACAGATGAATCTTGAGGTGTACCTATTTGGATACAGACCTGTCATCACACCCTTCCAAAACACATTTTCACCTGCATGCACACACCAGGCATTCATCAAACTCATTTCTTGAAATGTTCTTGATAGTATTCATTCTACCTTAAACCACCTGTCAAAACAACCCTTTAATTAGGTTAAGCTGTCTGGCTTTGTGAAAAGGTTTACTGTACTCAGTTGTCCCTGCCATAAAATTAATAGTTTGACCAACTTCTAAGGAGACGGATTTTGCACTCGTGAAAGTCAAATTAAATCCACCTTTGCCAAACAGGGGGAAAAACTGGTGTGTCTGAAACTTTGAAAGCAGCACTTCATTTATTATAATCTTTCGAGTGCCAAAGTACAAATTAGGTAGAACTGCAGCTGCAAGAAAGCCCAAGTTAGAGCGCATTGCTCTTATGACCCTTTTAGTAGGCAATGCGCCTACAAGATAATGAACAGAGAGAATGACTGTACCAGAGTCAGCACTGCCAAATTTCCGACCAAATTTGCAATAAGCAACCAATCATTCCGTAGATTAATATTCCACAGACTTAAATATTACATAGGCCAGTCACTGCACATCATTTCTAGACCACAATTCCAGGAACAAGGCTCATTTTATTATTAAAATGCAGAAGAATTGGATCCATTTAAAAATGCTTTATAATTTCACTGGGGACCTGCTAAAACTGCTGTTGGGCCCTCATTCTTTCAGTTGAAGGAGTGAAGTACTATTACTCAAGACTGTTTAAGTCTGAAGACAGAGGGATTTGGAGTTTTGGTTTGGGATTGTGTTTTTCTCTCAACACATTGCATAGATGAGTCTTCTATTGACTTGGAGGTAAACATGATTCATGATTCCAATTATTATTTAAGGTGTGTCAAGTCTGAAGGTCTCTGAGGCAGGACCTACGGTGAGTGGTGGAATTAACTAAAACAAACTGCTCTATTATTTTTTAGAGTCAAAGGGAGTCATCAGAAAAGTTGAAAAAGCACTGTGTTTTACCTTAAAACATGAGGATAAAAATTTAAGACAAAGATTCATATATTGATTATTTTCTCCTAACCCTATATTTTCATTTAGTACATGTAATTTATAAAAATTTAGTATGATAATTATCTTCAACTATAGTTTTATAGAGTTTAGTAGAAGTAAAGAAATCTAATTTCTCATTTATTCTTAAATGCATAGTTGTAGTAGTTTCTTAACTCTGAAGAATTACATCATTTCTCAATATTATCTACAAGCATGATAATAAAAGGCTAAGGAGTAAGATGCTTTCAGATTTCTTTATATCCTCACACAAAACGTCTCAACCTAATCAAAAACCTTTTTATAACATTACTAGAGGCCCGGTGCATGAATTTGTGTACATTGAAAGGAAATTAATTAGAAGAAATGATTTAGAGGCTGGGGAGGGACCACTGGAGGTTAGTTCCAGGGCGTGTCTGGCCCATCTCACCCAGTCCCAATCAGCTGGACCCCAGCAGCAAGGTAACCTGCCGGTCAGAGCATCTGCCCCCTGGTGGTCAGTGTGGATCATAGCGACTGGTTGAGAGCTTGACCAAATGGTTTACCGAATGGTCAGACACTTAACATATTAGGCTTCTATATATATGTCGATTTTTAAATGTTTCATTCACTGTCCTGAAGTAAAATGCATATATAACACAAATAACAAATATTTTTCTTAATTGTCAGCCTAAAGTTTTAAATTTTACATCAAAGAATAACAATAAATAAGTTTGTAATGAAATATTCTATTTTAGTTTGTAGAAGCTCAGGCTGACTGTAATAGAAGACATAATAAAGTCATCAGATTATTTTACTAACTATAATAAGTTTAGAGTAGAGAGGGGGAAGACCATCAAAAGCAGTTCTATACAAGATTTACAGAAAGTAAAAGCAGAGATACATGTAGACAGTGGTCTGAAACTCAGTATGAGGATAAATAACAGAATAGACATATCTGTAAGTGATGAGAAAGAAAGGAAATTAAAAGCCCAACAACAGTTATGGCAGAACAACCAGAATAATGGGTCGACCAGTCACTATGATGCACACTGACCACCAGGGGGCAGATGCTCAATGAAGGAGGGAGAGGGAGGCTCAGTGAGGCCTGGAGGCACATGCTACGGCCCAAGGATCCCAGGAACCACAAGCCCAGAACTTGCTTTCCAATAAAAGATAAATAAATTGG
>NW_006293530.1:1601710-1639840 GCF_000327345.1 Myotis davidii | reverse complement strand
AGGGAAAGGCCTCCCCAGGCCCCGCCCCGCTGGCATGCTACAGGCTCGCAGTGACTCACCAGTGTTGGGCAGGAAGCGCAGCCCCTCCAACTCCGAAGCCAGTAGCACCGATAACTGCTCCCAGTCCTGCTCCATGGTAGAATGCTGCCAGCCCATGCAGTGTCAGCTCCAGATTCAGGCTTCTGGCTTCCTGCCCACCCCTTCATATACTACTTGTGCTCAGGGGTGTGGCTTCGGCCTCCCCAGCCAATAGCGCCGCAGCACAGCCAGCGAGTGACAGGACACAGCCACCAGGGCTGGCTGGGCATTGATTTGGCCACGTGACTGAAGTCCATGTGCAGTTAAACTGCATGTTTACATTTGTAGGGAAGCAGGGCAGCTGGCTCTTGCCTCCCACATCACCTTCTAGGCCAGTGGTTGTCAACCTTCTGGCCCTTTAAATACAGTTCCTCATGTTGTGACCCAAGCATAAAATTATTTTCGTTGCTACTTCATAACTGTAATGTTGCTACTGTTATGAATCATAATGTAAATATCTGATATGCAGGATGGTCTTAGACGAGCCCGGTGAAAGGGTCATTTGACCACCAAAGGGGTTGCGACCTACTGTTTGAGAACTGCTTCCTAGGCTAAGAAAGGTCCGCTGATCTCCATGATTCTCCTCCTGTCTGGAATCGAAACCTCTTGGGGATGAATGATCACAATTAGATATTTCATTGTGTTGCAGTAATACTCAAAAATAGAAAGTCAAACACATCAACTATGCTTAGAAAACTTTTATGAATAAAAGTTAATAAGATGCCTAGATTTCATACGTCTCCACTAATTTTAAAAATATTTCTATCTCGCCGAAACCGGTTTGGCTCAGTGGAGAGAGCGTCGGCCTGCGGACTGAAAGGTCCCAGGTTCGATTCCGGTCAAGGGCATGTACCTGGGTTGCGGGCCCATCTCCAGTGGGGAGTGTGCAGGAGGCAGCTGATCGCTGTTCTTCTCTCATCGATATTTCTAACTCTCTATCCCTCTCCCTTCCTCTCTATAAAAAATCAATAAAATATATTTAAAAAAAATATTTCTATCTCACTGTGAAAAGGAGTCTCAGATATCCTCTGTAACAAATTTGCATACAAAAACTCCATTTGAGATCCAGATTCAAATTCAATGAGAAATTTGGTCCCATGCAGTGGGAGATTCAAAATGATATACAATTCTCGGTAAAGTTTATAACAGGCTAACGGAAGTTCCCTTGACTTATATAATACTTACATGTCTTGGTTATTTGACTTCCTTTAAAGTTTAAAAAAAAAAAAAAACCTGTTTGGAATTTATATATAAGGAGTTTTAATTTAAAGGTTTAGTGGTAAACATGCATTTGGCTGCATGAAAGATATTTAAGAGCTCTGCGGGATGTGGACAATACATTTTTTGTGGAACAATCCTCATCATTGCAGAATGTCTAACCTTCCTGGCACCACTCATAAAACTCTAGTAGTGGTCACCCCCCAAATGTGATAATTAAATATAACCCACATAAATTCTCAAAATATGTTCTAAAAGGTGGTACTTCCCCCTCTGAGATCCATTGATTTAAGGCTTTGCATTCAGAGGTACTTAAGGCACATTTCACAGCTTGAATGGTGTAAGTATGTAAGCCAATGCAGCATCCTTCCTTCTTCCTTTTCTTTCTTTTTTTTCTTTCTTTCTTTCTTGGGGGGGGGGGGCAACATACATTAGACCCATAGTGTATTTTTTAAACTAAAATTGTTTTCTTTAAAAGAAAACATAAATGAGTTTGTATTTTTGCTTCTGGGTCATTTTCTACAATTTTCATTCTATAACAATATGGGAACAATAGGAGCTACATATGGGCAATGTAGAAACTTTCATTCAATCTCCCTATAAAAGGATAGGCTTTTTTGTTTAAACTTTTTAAAAAATAAATTAATTGGAATGACATTGGTTAATAAAATTAAATAGGTTTCAAGTGTGCAATTATATAATACATCATCTGTATATTGATTGTATTATGTGCCCACTACTCAAAGTCAAATCTTCTTCTGTCACCATTTATTTGACCCCTCCAGTCCCCTTTGTTCTGTTAACCTCCATACTGTTGTCTATGTCTATGAGTTTTTGTTTTTATTGCCTGTTCATTTCTTTCTTTTTTTAAAAAAACTTTCTTTTTTTAAAATATATTTTATTGATTTTTTACAGAGAGGAAGGGAGAGAGATAGTTAGAAACATAGATCAGCTGCCTCCTGCACATCCCCCACTGGGGAAGTGCCCGCAACCCAGGTACATGCCCTTGACCGGAATCGAACCTGGGACCTTTCAGTCCGCAGGCCGACGCTCTATCCACTGAGCCAAACCGGTTTCGGCTGTCCGTTCATTTCTTGCTTTCAATTTTATATCACACATATGAATGAAGTCATATGGCTCTTGACTTTTCTGTCCAACGTATTTTTGTTGTTGGTCATACTCACCCAAGTATACCTATTGATTTTTAGAGAGAGTGGAAGGAAAGGGGAGAAAGAAACATTGAAATGAGAAATACACATCAATTAGTTGCCTCCCACACTCACCCAGACCAGGGCTGGGGATAGTGCCCTTGCCTGGAATTGAAACCCGGGATTCTTCAGTCCACAGGCCAATGCTCTATCCACTGAGCCAAACCAGCTAGGGCCGTCCAACTTATTTTGTTTGGCATGATAGTCTCAAGATCCATCCATGTTATCTCAAATAGCAGTATTTCATCTTTTCTTATCACTGAGTAATATTCAGCCATTGAATGTATGTACCACCTATTCTTTTATTCAAACATCTATTGAAGGGCATGTTGGATGTTTCCGTGTGTTTGTCACCATTATATTCCAAAGTTTGGGGGTAGATATCCAGAAGAGGTCATATGGTAACTCTACTGTTAATCTTTTCAGGAACTGCCATACTGTTTCCATAGTGGCTGTTATCAGTTATAAACACATAGGCTTTAATAAAAGTGTTATATAGTGTCTAACCTAGAAATAAAATTAGAACAGACCATGTGTATTGAGCAACCAGACTGTGTATTAGGAAACCACTCTCAGAAATTTATGCTTTGGTTATAAAATGGAATATAGAAATTCATTTTCAAAATACAAAGATTTAATGAGTTCTGTAGAGTAGAATGGAAATGAGACTGCTGAGTCGAAGCAGGATAAGTCCTTGGAAACTATGACCTGTAATTATCGTGGCTATCAAGACACAGTGTTCCTGGAAGGTCATGGTTTTATTTTAAGAAAATATAATAAACAACTCTCCAGCCAACTAAATATGTTATCTGAATGAATGAGACTAACTTTATTTGTTATGGTTTTCCATTGGAAATATGTTGTAATGTTTGGAAGCAAGGATTATTAAAATAGATTTTAAATTAGGTTAGATGTATGTACATGCATACATATGTATACATTTACATATACCCACATATATACATCACATACATGCATATATAATAAAAGAATAAGAACACATGGATTAATTGTGGGTTATTTCACAGTTGCAAACCAATTTACCAAATTATGACAATAACTTTATGAGCATTGTGCAATGCACTATTCTAAGCACTCACATATATATAAACTAATATAAACATCATATCTTTATAATAAAGTTACAACTCCAAGATGAAGACTTAAGTGGCAAGATGAAAATCCAAACGTTTTGGTCACAGAGTATCCTCTTAAACACCATAATCTGTGGCTTCCTGTTCTATCAAATATCAGTTCTGAAAACTGTTCCACATGTGTGATAAAAAATGTCATGAGATATAAGTTCAAGTTAAAGTCAAGTTAGAGTGATTCAATTGCCTTTGACCTTAATATTCTAATGTGTATTATGACACCAAATATTATATTTAAAATTTCTTGGGCCACTAAATCCTCTTAATATAAAACATTTTTGGGGGAAAATAGTGTTGCATGAAATGTCTTTTGAAACTGCTGCATGATACTGCCTTGAAATAACACATTTTAAACAAATAACATTAATAGAAATTAATAATTTCATATTTTACTCTTAAAATTTTAGCAAGATTTTAAATTGTATTTTGAATGCTTTATAATAGTTATTTAAAATATCAATTCATAGAATCAGAATATGAGAATATTAATTACATATATACACTTATTATCATATTAGTCTTCTAAGTATTGAAACTTTAAATAGATTTTATTAAAACTCTTTGAATATAAAATTCAGCAGCGGGCATACCCCACAATTCCAAGTAGTATTTATCTTTTTAAAATATTCAATGAATAATTGATGATAATGGGAATTAAAGGAATAGATAAAATTAACCTGTTTTTCTTTCTTTTTTATTTTTTTTAAATTTATCTTTATTGTTGAAAGTATTACAGATAATCTCTCTTCCCTCACCCCCACATTAATCCCTCCCAGCCCCCCAGTCTCACACCAGGCCTTCACCACACTGTTGTCTGTATAGAAATATCAGCTTTGACTTTGTGATACCTACATATGAAGTTAATATGTTCAAAATTCAGAAGTTTCTATAATCTAGGAAGTGGAATAAAATGTAATGATCTAGGACATGTTTTGATAGATTTACTTATGGCAAGAAAAAGAGAAATATACCAAGCACTTGAGGAAAAGGGTGCTATATTCTCAGCTTTAATACATCTCTCACATAAACTTCAAATATTTTTATGTCTTTGACGTAAACTCTGGAAATGTTTAAGTTTTCTGTGTCTAATTTTATGTTTACAAAACATAAGTCTTAACTTTGGAAAGACAGCTAGCTTTTCCTCATCAACAATTTTGAAATTAAGAACTATTTTTTATTTTTTTCCTAAAAATGACTGATTCCATTTTCTATTATGTCCCCTTCCTTACCATGTGGATTCTTGCTTTGTAACAGAGAAAATGATATGAAATAAGAATTTCGTCAAGGATAAATCGTAAAAAATAGCCAAATATCGCACATCCAAAAATAAACTATTGGATTCATTAATTCCTTAGGGGATACCTATGAGTACCTGTTTATTACATATCTATTTGGCCTTCTGTAGTGAAAAAAAATCAGAGTTGAGTTTTACAATTCACCCCTAGAATCTGGGTGTCGCGTAAAAACGGTTTTGAAAAGAAAACAAGGGTAATACACTGCTGAGCCCTCCCTTACCTTTTCCATGCGTCTGACAAATGTGGTGTGAACACGTTGAGTATAACATTTGGGGTTTGAGATTGACAATGAGCAAGAAAACCAGGTGGAGCTGCTGAAAGGACCCAATGTGAAAATCGCTTCATTCTCCTCGAGCTAATTCTGGCAGAAAGGGAATCTGACATAAGCACTGTGAGCAATGAGGCAAAAATTTCTTTCCATCACCTCTTTCGAGTCTTGGCTCAAACTCCAGTCAAACTCTTTCTTTTTATACATCTCTTTTAGGCACATGTATTTAATAAGTGCTGCCTTAGTTCTTCCCTTCCAATGTGTTATGATCTGTTATTCTGTCACTTGTATGGGTATAAATGTGACCTTAATTGACTAATTTATACCTTTCTACCTGGCAATGGGTTTATTTTCCACTTATTTCTTTCTGAATAATACTCACTTGCCTACATTTCAGTATTTCATAAATCCTTTCCACAATTTTTGCCCTCTCCACTCACCACTTTTATTTATTCCTTTACTTTACATTGTAGACTCTGTTTTTTTTTAACACTGCCTTTTTCCAAGGTTGTACCATGTTTCATGTGCTGCTTTGTGTGTAAAGACCCATCCTAAGGTCCAGGGGGAAACATATCACTCAACGTAGCTAATTAGTATGTCCCATCCTCCTGTCCACTGAATTCATTTCAGTGAACCAAATTAATCTAATTAATTCAACAGATGTATTCAATGCAAATAAATCAGTTTTATTGTTTTAATAGAAAAACTGGGAAACTAAAAATTTTATAGGGAAAAATCATCGAGCTAATTGAAAGTAGAAGCTACTTGCTATTGGGGTTGCTCACCCAGTAGACTTTAAGCCAGATTTGCTAGCATCATCTTAATAGTCAAAGCCAACAAGCACAAAAGCAGAGCCAGGAGACAGAAAAAGTTTCCAGATGACTTCCTTTCAGCACCTGGGTCCAGCTTCGCTTTCACCTTCAAGATCTGAACATGTCGACCACTTGAGTCAATACAGTCCTGCTGCTTTTGCTTAAATAGATTTGGGATGAGTTTATGTCTCTTGCCACAAAAAGAGTTCAATCATATATTAGCACAGTGTTCCTCAAAGGCATTCTCTGTGATGACAGCATAAATCAGAATCATTCTGAATTCTTTAAAATATTCAGATCTTTGTGCCCCAGCCTTGACTTACGGAAACAGAATTTTGGGAAAATGAGGCCTGGGAATACACATGTGTTATCATTCCAATGTCTAATCGTCACTGTTCTGGAATCCCTTTGCTCCTTTCCATTCTCTTGAACCACTAGGCCTCCAAAATTTATTTCCATGCCTCTTTCAAATTAATCACATAATCCTCTCACCTCTGTCTTTCCACCATTTTGAACAATAATCTGATTTTACCTTGTCTATCCCTGTAGTAACTTCTAACCCCTTGGTATTTTATCAGAGTTCAAGTCTCAATCTGACTTGACCTTGGAATTTCCCCCAGGAATCTTCCTTAAAGAAATAGATATTTATAATATTGAAACTTTGCAGAAATCAAAAAAGTAGGTTTTATAGCAATTAGTATTTCTATCAGATATGGACTCTACAATGCATCCTGAAGGGTATATTTAAGGAGACTTTTTCTGTTTTAAGGTAGGGAAGTTCCCACATTATTAAAAGACTTCTCAAGTCAGAGCAGAAAGATGCCACAAGCAAATGAAAGGACAAATGCAACTCAAATCAATCATGAGCTGTTTTGATGGACAGCACAAGAGAAAGAAAGAAACGTGAGCTTTGAGGGCTGTCTTAAGGGAGTGTACATAATTAAGTTGGAACTGATTAGGCAATCCGGAGAGTTTGAATTTGAACTTGCTATGAAAAAGTCACATCTTGGTAGCCGGCACTCCTTCCCGGGCTGTGGTTGTACTAGATGTTTCCTCCTCTATAAGCCTGGTGGTCTATTTGTTGGAGGTCTTTTTTGTTTCCATTCAGAATAGTTTTTCACTTGCTCTCCACTCCCCTGTTCGATTCATTCACCCTAATTACGATTACCTGATAAAGAGTGGAGGTGACACTTTCAGACCACTAGTCCAAGCAGTCTCATTAGGCAGGAAACCCTGCCATTTGTCTATTTTAAATAAAAAGGTGAGCTTAACACAGAACAAACCCAAGCAGCCAGCCACAGAAATTCCTTTCATCGGATCTATTTACTTCTCTTTGGTACTCAGTATGATCTTTTAAGCAACAGGCAGTTATAATGAGTTAAATGGTCCTCTAGTTTTCAAGTGGAAGTCAGATTTAAAAGGTGCTCGGTTTTGGCAGACCTGCTAAATTCCTAGCCTCACACATTTCGCTAGTTAATCAAGAAGTAGCTACAAAATGTACTCCTTTTTGGAAGTATTAAGTAACTACAGAGGATGTTTTGTTATTTAAAAACTTAGAAAATGCAGCAGGCAAAACAGCTCATGAATTTAATTCTGTGGCATCATTTTCAAAAAGACAGGTTAGTCATTGAATGGTGTTGTCAAGAAAGATGGAATATAGAGTAGTTACGAATGTATTTTGTCAAATGAATATTCACGGTTGGTAATTGATATAAAATGCTGAAACTGGTTGAGTTTTAATGGTTGAGTTAAATATCTGCATGTGGAGGGATGTAGGGCTTTCAGCTGTTTCTCCATCCTGGACCAGAGCTTGGGAGTAAGGGACCAGCCCAGCTCCACGCGATAGTGGTGACATGTAGTTTTCCCTGCTAAATCATTCAAATCCTAGGGACACTACAAAAGAGCTTTCTTTCTCTCTGATTTCACAGGATACTTTTCCAAGTGGAGAAACTGAAAAACAAATGAAGAACCTCCATATATTCATGCTTTAATGTTTCAAATCGCATACTTCGTATGTTTCATTGGGGATCAATCTGATTGATTCTTTGAACACGTTGGCCCACAAATGAAGATCACACTTTTTATAGACTTTCTGACTTGGTAATATTTAGGATCACCTATGCAGATGTCAACCTGCTGGGCCCTCAGTAACAAGGATGGGCCTGAGCAGTTTCATTTCACATGTGTCTCCAGGTTTCCATGATGTTGGGCTGTCTTTCTGTTTCCAGCTGAATTCCTGATTTGAAGAAAGGTAAGTATTGTTTCACCAATCTTTGCCACACAAAGCGTATATGCAGTTAAATTTTCTTGGTAATTTTTCCTGCAGCTCTTGCACTTTTTTTGTTTGTATCTTTGCTGCTTTTCCTGGCAGGAACACCTGGTCTATTGGTCTCCTTTTCTCTGTACATATACCAGCTTTATAATATCCTCTAACAATAAAAGAGAAATTGGCATCATCAAGAGGTCATTTCCATAGGAAAAGAAGGATATTTTGTTGATGATTATACTAAGGAATTGACAATGGAAAAATCACAAAGACATATGAAAATTGTCTTGGAAAAATGGGATTCATATTGCTCTGTTTCTAATAAAGAATAAACATTGGAGGGCAGAATCCTGTTATGTTGGTAGCTTTTGCACAACTGAAATGATAAAAAATTGATTGTGACCTAACCTAATCTCATGAAAAATTGTTTAATCAAACACAGATGAATAAGTATGGCATTGAACCTTTGGGGTCCAGATTTAATATTCAGCATCAATCGTAATAAAAATAAGAAATGCCACATGTTGTTCTAATTGTCATGATCTAAAACAGTGGTTCTCAACCTTCTGGCCCTTTAAATACAGTTCCTCATGTTGTGACTCAACCATAACATTATTTTCGTTGCTACTTCATAACTGTAATGTTGCTACTGTTATGAATCGTCATGTAAATATCTGATAGGCAGGATGGTCTTAGGTGACCCCTGTGAAAGGATCTTGTTCTAAAACAAGATTGGTTTGCTTTAAAAACAAAAATTCTCCCAACTGTCTAATGATCCAGAAACTATGAGCATTTTCTAGAGATTCAAGGGATGCTTATACTTATTCTTCTAATGAGGTCTTGGAGGCAATACCAAGAACATCAGTATCCTTTAAGGACTAGCGTTAGCAGGGTCCTGCGACGTTCCAACTGGGCTGGTGTGGGGAGATTTTGTTGGCATCAGTAGCCTAGAGCACACATCTTCTATTTGTGTCCCTGTTGTCCGTCCTGGAAACCAGTGCCCTTAAAACGAAAGATTAATGAGATCGTCTTCAGCCCTGCTTTAGGCAATCACATTTATCCCTCATCATTCTGCTTCCTCAGCCCTGCCATTTAGCCTCTCCGTACACTCCTGTCTGATATTACAAATTGTGCTGGGTAATTTCCCGCAGCCAAAACAGGAGATTTAGAAGCACCTGGGAGTTCTGGAAATCTATCCTGCCCGTCATGAAATGCTTCCTGTCCTGGCTTAACAGCCCAAGGGAGAGAAGGAATGAGACTACGTCAGGGTATTGGGACCACTACAAGTAATAGAATCATAAAGCTCACATATGGAAAAAAAAAGTTTTCTTTGTAAGAATTACTATCTTGACACCCTATAACTAATATAAGTTGAGAAATTTCTTAAACATTACTTAACCTACCTACCTTCATATGACAAGATTAGTTTCAGCAGAATTATTTCCTGGAAAATGAAAGGTTTTAGTGGATAATTGATACTCCTAACCTTGGTATTAAAGAAGTTTTTGTTAAAAAAAAAAAAAAAAAGAAAGAAAGAAAGAGGCAAGGTGTGGGTGGGAATTAGCTTACTTGAACCATTGCAATGAACATATAGTATATTCCTTATGTACAGGCACCTTCTAGCTCCTGCTTCCTCACCAAATGCTGGAGGAAAGAGATTTATATTACAGATTGGCTATGTAACTATGGAAACTGATTATTTTGCTTGAATCAAGGAGAACAAAAAAAAATCCCCTCACATTTTATTCATCCACCCCCCCCCCAAGCTATTTATATAGTTAAGATTTAAACTTATTAGTAGCTTGGAAAAATTGTACATTTATTTTCTCTTAACAATTTTTTTTTCCTTAAATTTTGGATTGTAGTGAACTTGCGTGATTCTTTTCTTCAAGCGGATGTAGAAGATGTGGGAAGAGGGGGCATAGGATGTTTCAGAGTCCTGACCACCACTGTCAGTTCCCACCTCGGTTTGACCAAAGTCAAGGACAAGCATGAGTGTCCTGACTTAGAGAATCTTTTCAAAGTTTCCAAATGGAATTTCTACTGAAAATATGCTGAGGACTATTTAGCCAACCAATTACTCACTATAGCTACCCTCCGAAAGCAGCCCTCCCAAGTAGCAGATGCACAGGGTGAGTTCTTAGCCTCCAAAATACTTGCCAGTAGGACTAAGCATTACCAACATGGGGAATTTGGTCAAATGTATATCTCCCTCCAGAAACAAAGAAAATCAATGGTCAAAACTGTTAATGATTTGACAACACACAGTTACAAAAGAACATCCCAAAGAATGCGCAGGGGCTGGAAGTACCAATATCTTAAGGGCAATTTCAAGTTTCTTTGATGCCCCTTCCCCATATCACATGCAGAGTCCATGTGCTTTTAGACAAGGATATACAACGATTATTCACACTGAGGCATAAGAGGTGAAACAGCTTAATGTGTCCCTCTTGGTATGGATTATCATCCCCAAAATGCACCAGGACTAAAACCAGTTAAATCTGTAAAAATGCACAGTGAGATGACAGGTGAAGAAGGTCATAAAATTATCTGGGCCCTTAAAATCTCATTAAGTTCATATGCCTCCTCTCTATATATATATTTAGGGAGCATAGCATGGAAGAGAAGTCTAGAGGAGGCTAAGTCAGAAGTCTGTTCATCTTCTTCGTTCTATTAATTCCATTTCCCAACTTCAATTTTCCAGGTATTCAGTAACTGAAAATTACAATTCAGACAAGTCCATAGGATATATGTTATGGATTGACTATCTCCCTTTTTCTCTCACTCCTATCTCTCTCTCTCTCTCTCTCTCTCTCTCTCTCTCTCTCTCTCTCTCCTTCCCTTTTTCTCTCTCAGTGGATTGCCTAGGTATTGTTTGTTTTTTCCTAGCATCACATAGACACGGTTTGGGCTAAATTTTGCATGGGGTCAACTTATTTTGTAAACCTGCTATATGCTTGGCAAATCAAAGCTGCACTACCCACTGGGATTTGAAGCCAGAAGACTTGAAATCCAACCTCTCACTTCTGACACTTCATGGCCTTTGGGAAAGTCATTTGACAAAGAGGATTCACTGACAAAGAATAAACTTTTGTCAGTCTCCTCTGCGCTCTCTTTCTGAGTACTCCTCAACGTTGGGCTTCAATGCCATTCCTTGTAGAATCCAGTCTCAGCAAGAATCCTGCTAAGTCAGTTTATTGAGAAATCCCTTCCTCGGTATCTGATCACCCTCGGTATCTGATCTATTTCCTCATCCCTCACCCTCGGTATCTGATCACCCTGGCCTACCTTCAGTTAGAATTTGTCAAGTGAAGTAAATCTAGCCAGAATCTCACCTTAGCCCGAAAGCTTCTTGTTAGTAATTTTCTATCCACCGAAACCCCCTCCCACATTCCTTGTTCCTTGTCTGTAATTCCCACTTGTTCTTGCTGTTTCTGATTTGAACCCAGTTACATATTGAACCCTCTTTCCCCCTATTACACATTGTTTCTATAAAATGTATCTTCACTGCTTTAACGTCTGTGTTGCTGTGATTTTCTTTAACACACGTACCCTCTTTGAGCATCAGAGTTTTTACTTGTGAATAGAAATAACACCCTCTAGAAAAATCTTTGGTTAGGCTCAGGTGAGAAACTAAGAGGCGTTAGACTATTGTTAGCTGCTATGATCATTGCAAGTTCATAAGCCCTTTCAGAAGAACTTCAAAATTTACAATATTTTGAATTTTTAAAAAATTTTCAAAATTTTCAGCTGAAATTTGCTAAGGAAATGCATCGTAAGTGTTCTCACCACAAACAAAATGGCAGCTATGTTAAATGATGTGTATGTTAATTGATTGTGATAATCATTTCACTATGTATGTATATTAAATCATTACATATGTATAACTTAAGAAAATAAAGCTAATTAGCATCCTGAGTATATATGCCAATTATTAGATTCAGTAGAGTCTTGGATAGCATCTCATTATTAAACGTGTATTTATTTGTGAAGCAAAATGGACTACTGTCCCCACTCAGTGGGATGAATAAAGACTATCTCTACTTTTATGACAGTTTAGGACAGGTTTTACTCACAATTGAATTACAAAAACTTTTCATTTCAATAGCTTCTCAGATTTTGGAATAGATGATGAGAAATGGCCAACCTGTATTCTCACTTCAGTATTTAATGCCATTCCCCGCTTTGGGAAGTCCAAGCAGGTTCACTTTTAAAAAACATTTATTAAATGTCTTAATGTGTGAGGCACTGATACCTGCCCATCCAGTTATGTGAAAAATAGAAGAACAAAAAGAGATAAATTGGACATCATCAAAATAAAAAATTAAAAAAAAAAACTTTTGTGCATCAAAGGACATTCTCAAGAGGGAGAAAAAGCCACCTGCAGGATGGGAGGAAATAATTGCAAGTCATGTATCTGACATGGATCTAGCATCCAGAATAGATAAACAAAGGAAGCTCCTAGAGCCAGAGACCCGTGGAAAATCTGCAGTGTTTGGGCCCCTCGACAACTGAGTTACCACAATTAGGTTATTGTGAAAAATGATAACAACTAGAAGATGAGAAAAGGGAACTGCTCAATAAGAAATGTTTTTTTACAGTTCATAATTGTGAAATGCCTCATACCCCTGGCCTGAGTTTATGTCAATTCCAGAATACAGTCGTTCACCCAGCAACAATGGAAATCTCATCGAGTTGATAGGCGGCTCTGCTTGCATTTTCATTGTTCCTCATTTACACATCACTCCCACTCTATTTTTCCCAGCTTTTTGTGTCTATTGTATACTATATGAAGCCTTTCCAAATAACCTTTGAAGGAAGCAGTTTGACATGCTAAATTAAACGGGGCTCCAGAAACGTTTGTTTTAGGCAGCAAAACAAACTCAACTAGACAAAAATAATGCCGAGCCCGTCGGATCTGAAACCATATTTCTCCTTGTCTGCATGTTAAAGGGCCATAATGGAAATGAATGTGAATCGCTTGGTGAGCTGCGAGGAAATAAGCTGCAAATTGCAGAGCTGGCCAGTGAATGCTGAACTTGGTGGGAAGTGATGCTACCGCAATGGGTGGGGAGCTGAGCCTTCATTAGAGAGTCTCATTTCTCACTCATTTCATTCCTAGTGATAAAGGCCAGTGAAGTGGATCTGGGTAATTGCAAACTTCATTGCTCCATCCGTTTGGGACAAATGAAAACTGCTAATACTTTTTTCCTTTCTATCTCTTCTTCTCTTGCTTTTTTTTTCCATCCATGGGATTTTCAGAGAGCATTTCCAAACTATTGGGAGGATCAAACTCTTTAGCAGTTTAGACATTTCTATGGCCTGTGGGCACCAGTGCAATTTTCTCTTTTTTAAATGAGATGTGATACGGTCAGCAGATGATAAAGCAGAGTTGATGCTCTGATGGCCTAGATATCACAACCCTTTCTACTGCCAAGAAACACACACACACACACACACACACACACACCCCGTAAGAGTTTCTTCTTTTATACGGCCCAGTAGTATTCCATTGTGTAAATGTATTGCAGCTTTTTTATCCACTCATCTACTAACGGCGGACTTGGGCTACCCATCAGTAGGAGAAAACCTTACCTTTTACAGCAACATGGATGGACCTGGAGAGTGTTATGCTAAGTGAAATAAGACAGTTAGAGAAAGCAAGTACCATATGATTTCACTTATATGTAGCATCCAATGAACAAAATAAACTAACAAAAAAAATAGAAACAAACTCATAGATACAGAGAACAGATTGACCACTGTCCAAGGGGAGCAGGTTTAGGGAGCTAGGTGAAAAAGGTAAAGGGATTAAGCAGGGGGGACTCGTAGACACAGACAAGAAATGGTAATTACCAGAGGGAAAGAGGGGTGGGGAAGGTAGAAGAGAGTAAAAGGGGCTAAATGGTGATGGAAGTAACTTGACTTGGGATGGTGAACACAATACAATATACAAAGGATGAACTATAGAATAAATTCAATAAAAAAGAAATAAAAATTTAGAAAAGCCTCATAAGAAAAAAAAAAGAAACAAAAAACTCTACTTATCTAAGTAAAGGCTCCATAAGGAAAAGAGGGAGGCACAGAAGTTTGTAGATATTATTGGCAACAGAAAATAGACTTTAAAACCATTCACATCAAAGGTGTCTCTTCAACTGCATTCAAGGCTTTTCTAAAAGTTAAAGATATTACAATTTGATAATCACTCTAAGTAGATTTTGTGGGATTGCTCCGATTGTCAGTTTTTCTAATTAAACCAAGGGAAATAGCCCCATTTTAATCTCCTAGAAGTAACTAGCCAGTGTAACCCTGATTCACGGTTTTATAAGGTAGGTGTTATTATTAGTCCATTTTCCAGATGAGAAAATTGAATCAAGGAGAGGTTAAGTAATATGCCAAAGTCAGAAAGTGGTAGAGCCAAATCTTGCTCCTTAGTTTTCCAAATCTGAGTTCTATTACCTCTTGCTGTGCTCTAGGCTGCAGACTAAAATCCAGATCACTTGCAACTCACATCTCTCCCTCATTGGCTGAGTTCTGGCAGGTCTTTTGAAAAGAATGCTGAATTTCACTATCAAGGTCAAAGTCCATAAAAAAGATTTATCTTATGCTGATGCCAGCACTTCCAGTTGCTGGAGGGAAGCTAGAGACGTTTTCTATTGAAAATGAGTTCCAGATTCCCTTTTGCCTCCCTAATTCCTTAACTTTCAGACAGTATGTTCCAGACTCTCAAAATCACTCAAAAAGAGCAAAAAGAAATCAAAGAGCTAAATCAAGGTATGTGGGGGGGTGAAAACCCCACACAGTGGGGGGGGGGGGATTTTGTTTAGGCATTTTGATGAGAGAGAGAAAGAGAGAGAGAGAGCGCTTTTGAATTGATTTTCTAGACCCTAGAACTTAAAATTCCAAAATTAGTGTCACCCCCAGAAGAGTTCATTACCTCTCCTCTCACATGCCAGGAGCGGGCACAGGGCTTGTTTCCCCATTGCCAGCTGTTTCAGAAGCCTGGGGCCTGCTTCACCTCTAGGGACGTTCGCTTTAACCTTTCACTCTCTTTGATTTTATCATATAGCCATGTAACTAAATTCCAATAGTCAAGTTTCAAGGGCAGGGAGGCAAGGGCTGGGCAGTTGCATGTCGCCCAAGCAGATGGCAGACACTCTCTTGGAACAGTGTGCTCGGATTCCATCTTGCCCAGCAGGTATGTGGAGTGCTCGTTCAACACATGGGGCGAAACGATAGAGTCAGTCTATCTGCCTAAAGAATGAAAGCCTCTTCACCTACTTCCGGGAGATAAGGGGCAATGTATTTTGAATGTACACTTTTATCTCTCCTTGGCAGTAAAGATGGTTTCCATGTGATAGCCAAACCATAAGGTAAGCAAAGCTAATGGGTCTGATTTGGAGACAGCATATGGACCCCTGGGTTCAAATGAATGCATCCTTTCTTCTTCCGTTGCCTAAAGCTTTTCAAATGTTGAGGAAGAGCTTTCGGGATGGAGTTTAGAGATGCTTCCTCAATTTGTTTAACTGTTGCTAATAGCCAGGTGTTATTTCAACATCTGGTGGAAGTCTGTTTTAAGATTTTACTAAGAAGATATCCCCAACATCTCCAGCCTTGTTAAATTAACAATGCGTTGGGGAGGGTGGAGTAAAATTGGGGTTACCTCTACTGCAGGAAAATCTGTAATTAGTACAGACTGTGCAATGAATGTGATACTATGAAACAAAAGCTTCAATATATTCATACCTTCACCAAATTTTCCCAATTATTGGAAGTGTACAAACAAGAAGATATTTATGTTGCCTTATGTATAGTACCAAAAATTAATTGTAATATTCTTTATTGTTTAAATAAATGTTGGCACATCAATAACATAGAATATTGTGTTCTAAAAGCAAATTTCATAAATATAAATTGAAGTAGGATTCAAACCTGTTTAAATAGATTATTCAAGTTTATTTTTTAAAATAAAGAATATACACAGAGATATGGAAAGCATAGCATTAGGTAGCTCTGGATGGTGAGATACAGATAATATTTATTTTGTATTTTATGTGTTCTTTCAGCAATAAATATATATGATAATTACATACAGAGAGAAAGTCATTTACAAATTAATACTATGCTATTTTCATAGCTGTCTCAAATCTATGCTATTATTTATAAAATGATCACAAACAAAAAAGCTGGTCTCGTCATTGCATCAGAAATCCACCAAGATAATATTTGGCACAAAAATAAATGTCAAGGTACTTTTTTTAACCAGTTTTTATTTTAATGTCTCTTGCATTTAATAGAAACATTCTGATTTTCAGTACCTGACTTTTAAAAACATGACAATATATGATATATGACACTCAGTTAATTACAAATAACATTAATATGAAATGAGAAATACAATTTTGGGATCATATACTCTTAATATCTCACACAATATCTACTGGTATAGTGTCTTTTTTTTTAAGGTATTTCCCCCACAATTCATTTCTTTAAAAACCTGCTACACAGCTCAGTCCCCAGGTCTCCAAGAGCAACACACAGAGAGGAATTCATATACATGGACTTATTCTCAACGCGTCTCTGTAATGGAGGTTAAGTGGCAATCAAAGTCACTCTGTGGCCGAGCTCTTAATAAAGTGCAGGTCTCTGTATCTCAGGGAAGGTTCTCTCCAAGGTGGTTTTGGTGAGAACACAGCGTATTCGGAGCTGAATATTTTTCATGTTCTAGGAAAAGGCAAGGAGTTTGAGCAGCACTGCAAAGAATACTAATAGGTCCCCTGGCAGAAGCATTTTTAGCTTTGCTGGAGTTTTTCCTTAAATCTCCAAAGGACACGGTTAAATTGAGATTCTAGAGATCACTTGCTGGGCAGTTTGGTTTAAATGACTTAATGGAACATCCTCAGTGGCTTGACATAGAACCTCCGGATATTCTTCACCCGAGTGTGACTAGCCAAATGGCACTCTATTGATGCCACCAAAAGATTTGTCATCTAGGATGAACATGTTGGCACCATTCCAAGTTACATCTGTTCCCTGGCAAAACGATGCTGTGTGTGGGGTTGTAATTTTATTACAGCCTTGCTTAAAACATTTCATTTATATACATGCAGGGTGTCCTAAAAATGTATACATACTTTAAATAATTATTACTTCCAATGGGTTAAATCTGAAAAGAAAGAAACATCAATTGAGCTATTAAAAATGTATTTGTATACATTTGGGGGGGCATCATATATGACTTTAGAAGTCTTTAGCCTATCTATGCAAATCCTCAGATGAATTATCAATGGAAAAATGTTATTGTTTTAATGTGTTTTGAGTTCAGATGTATCAATGTAAATGTCTGGAATTCATTTGCTTTTTCCCTTCATGTAGTTAGTGACCTTTATCACAGCTATTGCATATCAGCTGACTTGGGCTAAAACCTTGACTTTCCCCTAATTGTTGTCATGTGGTTAAAGTTCACTTATATTTACAGATTAGAATATGACATTCCTCAAGAAGACCAAATCAAAGGGAAAAAAGTTCCACACAACTTCAGAGTCAAATGATATTAGGGTGTTATTATGTCTATCAACGGCCGAAAAATACTTGAATCTCTTTTCTTTCCTATATTTGAAAGTTTGGACAATTATATACTTTACAAAGTGTTCTCCCTGATATTTCCAGTACTCAACTGTTACCATACATAGTTATTACAATATTATTGACTATATTTAATATGGTCTACTTTACTTGCTTGTGACTATTTTGTGACTATCAGTATATGATTGTCTAACCATTGTGCTGTATACCTGAAACTAATACTGAATTTATTCTGTTATTGATAAAAAAATTTTAAGTTCGGAAGATTTGAGAAGCAGAAACTGTTTAAAATAATAAGAAACAAAATGCCTTGATAATTTCTGTGGTTTTTGTAAATCATTACAAGTATTTTTATATTAGTTTAGTTATGTATTCATCTTGAGAAAATTAACTTGATATAACTTAACACAAACAAAAGAACCCAATGATCAACTCCTACTATTAGATGAAGATACTATTTAAGTTGAAGCCTAATAAAAGACATGTTCACTTCTTTAATTTCAAAAATGTTTTATACTACTTTCTTAGGAGTAGTATTTAGACCATCTAAAAATAAAGACTGCTTTTGTTTGATTAATCAGATGACAAACATTGCAAGAAGATATTTCTCGGAAAATATCTTCTGCAACAACAAAGAAAACCTACTTCAAGGTGGAAATGCTCATGGCTTCTAAAATAAAACTTGCTATCTTGGATATTCTTCAATGAAAAGGAAGCATGCCAGGAAATACAAGCCTTCCCCAGACAATTAAAAAAAGGTTACTCACCAGTATAGATGTTACTTCATAGCAGAGCATTTAATAGTGCTATTTAAAGTTTCTCCAAATATGTCAGCACAAATCATTAAAATGTCTTCCAAGTTAAGATCATTAAAAACAGAATTCTAGTTGACTTTTAAAAATGTTTATGAATCTCTAGTAACATTAAACCTATTTCAGTAATACTTTGTTTTGCCTCGTGTCTAAGGAATACTTGATATCCTTTGTTCATTACTTGTCTTATAAACAGCTAACTTAATTATCTAATCTGGATAATGTTCTTGGTGTTGTTTAGAATCTCATATTTAAATAAAAGGGGGTTTTTTGGTGGGTTTTTTTTTTTTTAGCTGTAATATATGTGAGCTCCTAACTCTACCTGGAAAGTGTGTGTAAGTAGACATGTAAAAGAGGACAATAATTCCTCTTATTACTAAGGAGAAGTGGGAAGTATTGATTAATTTTAGAGTTAAAGTCAAATAAGCATGCTGTGATTTTCAGAGAACCACTAAAAGAAATAAAAATAGAACACATATCTTTCAAACCAATTCCAGTAGGGGAAAAAACAAACAAACAAAAAAAACTCATAAAAGACAAAATTTAAGCATAAGAATAGATGAGATAAAAGGAAAAAGAAAAAGGAGAGCAAGAAAATAGACAAAACAGAGCTGGTATAACTATATTAATTATAATCACAATAGAGTTTAAGACAATAAAACAAAATATTTCTCTGAGAAAGTAAGTGGGTCATACATAATTATAAAAGTCATATCTCATCAAAAACATGTAACTATTCTAAAATATGCCTATTTAATAATGGTCAAAATATGACACAAGTGACAGAAATTGAACATGCCCAATTACTTAACACATTATCCCAATTATTGATAGAAAAAACAGGCAAAAAAAGTGGCAAAAGATAAAATGGTGATAACTTTAGCTCAATCTGATGGAGTTATATAGAATTCTGTAGAGAACAATTAGGAAAAACAAAAACAACAATACTTGTTTAAAACAATTAACCCAATTTTACTAAACTATCAAACAAATCACAACACATACCAAAAAAATTAATATGTTTCATGCTGTATTCTCTGACTTAAGTGAAAACAAATTGGGAATAAGTCATTAGTAATACCTATCTATTAAGTAGATATAGACAGTCAAAATAATTTATGGATCAAATAAGATATGAGAATTAAATTAGAAAAGTTTTAGAGCTGAGTGTTAATTTAAAATTATATACTAAAAATTAAGGAAGGCAGCTAAACTAGTACATAGAGGAAAATACATTTTATATAAAAATTTTAAAAGACAAAATTAAAAATTACTACAGGGACTACAGCAAACTAACATTTACTATGGAGCATGTGTAGAGGACTTGAAGCAATAAAAAATAATAAATAAAATGCATGAACAAATCAATGAAAAGAAGCTCAAACATAACAGGAATCAAGGAAATATAAATTAAAACCAAAATGAGAGACCATTTCCATTCCTGAGATAGACAAACATTTAAATGTTTTATAGCAGGAAATGGCAAGAATGTGGAAATGAGAACTCTCATATATTCCTGGTGGCAATTAAAATTTGTATAAACACTTTGGAGACCAATTTGGTAATATCTAGTAAAGCTAAAAATAAAAATTGAATGTTTAATCTAGCAACTGAAATCCTACATATAAATTTAAAGGAATTTTCATTCATGACATGAGATATTAAAATAATGTTCAATAAAAGAGATTTCATGATACTGAAAAATGTAGGACAGCTGAAATGTTCATAAATATGCTAAAGTAAAATTTGATTTCTTATATATTTGTAAAATACTGCATTTATACAATAAAATATTAACTGTGCCCAGCTGGTGTGGCTCAGTGGTTGAGTGTTGACCCATGAACCAGGAAGACATGGTTCAATGCCCAGGTTACAGGCTCTATTCCCAGAAGAAGATGTGAAGGAGAGAGCTGATCAATGATTCTCTTTCATCACTGATGTTCCTACCTCTCTCTTTCTCTCTTCCTTCCTCTCTGAAATCAATAAAAATGTCTTTAAAAATACATTAACTATATTTTAAATGAATTAATTAAAACAACCCTCCTCAAATATAATCTTAGGCACAAAAAAAAAGCAAAATGCAGAATGATTCATAGAGTTTGAAAACTTTCAAGTTTAAAATATGTAAAACAACACTATATACTGTTTATTGTCACATGTGAATACAGCAAATATTTGAGAAAGGAAAGAGGTTAGTGTAATTGGTGAAGTGCACAAGGGCTTCGATTATATTTTAATTTTTTAATGAGTAAGAGATCTGAAGCCAATTTAGGATAACATTAAGATCAGACAAAGCTAGCTGATGAGTACACAAGTACATTAGTACTCCTGTTACTACTTTGTACTTTCCTGGGTGGTGAAATAATTTAAAAAATTTAAACTATTTCTTAATACATAAAAGAATAAAGTAACAAAACAAAACATTGTACCATTAACTAGGACAAAAATACATTTTTCCTCAGAATACAAGAGACTATTTTATATGTGTATAAGGTGTACATTATAAAAAGAAAAATGACTTATTACCTTTGCCCAAAACACGGTGCCTTCTTTACAATTGTTGACACAATTCAAATAAAGATAAATGAGGATCTGAAACTGGACACAAAATTATTAATGATATGAGAAGGCTCATTAAATTTTATAATGAGGAAACGTGTGGATAATATTAGCAATTTTATTATGAAAGAATTCATCTTAAAATGATTTGGCTAAAACTAGCACAGTAGAAACAAAGTTCTGGCTTTGGCTCTGAACTTTCTGTTTGATGAATCAACTTGACACCATCCTCACACAATGGTCAAAAACTTAATCCAATGTATTTTGTGCTACTGAGAACAAATGTAGTTAAAGGAGTTCATGGGACAAAACACTTTGTACAATTTTGAATTAAATTCTGCCTGGAGACACACATATCTAACTCATTTGGTTTCTGATTATCCTCTTGGTTTTCAAATTTCTAAAGCTTATAAACCAAGAGACAAATGGATGAAAAGAGGAGAGAGAGCATCGGCAGCAGATTCTGAAGTTACTCACTTCAGGCTAGTTCTTTCAAAGAGCCATTATATCATCAAAATGTGGGTCGAGTGATTTCTGCTCAAGTAAATTGTTACCCAAAATAAATACACTGGGGCTTTCTGGAGGAAACTGTAGAATAGAAAATTAGTAATTAGTACATTTCCAGATTCTTACATCATGTCTAAAATGTCTGCTTTTACACTTAGGATTCTGAAGCCAGACTTCAGGGCCCCCGTATGTCACATTGAAGTAATGGGCCTGATGACAGGGACCGTGCCAAAATTCCCTCGGGACCTGGAATTTCTGTTCACATCACTCCTGGAGCACTGTCTGTGGGCAGAATAGTCTACATAGGTGCCCTGAGTTCAAAGTAACTGGCAAGTTATAAAAGAGGAATACAAATTCGGTACCTGCTTGCACATGGTGTAAAATCTACTCACTCAAAAAATGTTTTTTTAGGTTCTACTATGTGTTACAGTCTCTCTCTGATACTGAACTTTAGACTCTCCTCTGAACCCTATGTCCTGTCCTCAAGCCTACCTGGCCCAGTTACAGCAAGAATCCTGCTCAGTGAGTTTAGAGGGATTCTCCCAATGTTGATATCTGATCTCCCTGGCCAGGTCTATGGGAAGAATCCTGTTAAGTTGGCTTAGCAAGAATACTCTCCTACCCTTGACATTTCTTCTTAGTACTTTTATATCACTAACCCCTCACCCTGATTCTTGCCTTGCTCTATTCAGAATGGAGCCCAGTTCCATGCTCAGGTCTCTTCCTTTATTGCAATAATTTCTAAATAAAATATGTCTTTACCATTTCAACTACTATCAGGCTCTGATTCTCACTGGCAGGGCGAAGTGTTGTGCTAAGTTCTGAACAAAATAACTCTTGTCCCTACTTTCATGGATCATTGAATTTACTAGGAGACCAGCATTAAAACAATCACAGACATAAATGACCACTTAGAGTCAGTGTCCTTTATGTCATTCTGGAGGCTATGAAGGAGGCAGATGCAAGTTCTTATCTCTATCTAGTCAACAAAGGTTCAGTCTAAGAAAGTAAACCAACCCGAAGTATTTAGGCAAAAGGGAAAGGAAGTAAATAGGGAATTGTAGGAAGAATTAAAGGAGCAGAGAAAGGGAAGTGACAATGGAAGTATCAAGATCAAGAGCACATCTGAGTGACTGTCTCTGGGAATTAGGTACACACTGCTGCACTGCAGCCTCCATCCCATCACAGCTGCTCTAGACATGCATGTCTCAATGACCTTGCTGGCTGAAACGACACAAGGAGGGCCTCTGCCTCATTTCTGACTTTCAAAATATCTGAGTGTAACCTAATGGTGAAACCTAACTCCCATCTAGACCTCTAGCAACATACAAGGAAATGCATGTGTAGACTTAAAACTTCTTTAAAAAAAAAATAAACTTAACCTGACCTACCAAAAAAACAAACAAACAAAAAAAAACAAACAAAAAACAACAACAAAAAAACAAAACAAAAAACTTCTTTAGTGCAGCAGGGAACCTAGAAGGGTGTAGGAATGAATGCTGAGAGCCAATTGACTATTTCCCTTTGGCTGCTCAAGATCTGGAACTTAAAAAAAAGCAATTTTAATTTTAACGTGAGCTTGCCTATCATAGAGCAACTATACTTTATATAAATAGAAAGAGGCTTATCCTCTCCCCAAGTTTTATTAGTCACTGTATCCATAGCTGGGTTATCATTATCCTTCAGCTCCAGCCAGAATCCTAACCTGATCATCTGTAACTTAAGAACCAAATTAGAAATATCACATTTTATATAAAATTGTAGGGGAAAATAAAAAGAGGTAAAAAGGAAACAGAGCAAGGAAGGAGAGAAAATTCCTTATTCTGGCCATAGCTGGTTTGGCTCAGTGGCTAGAGCATTGGCCTGCAGACTGAAGGGTCCTGGGTTTGATTCCGGTCAAGGGCACATACCCAGATTGCAGGCTCAATACCCACTAGGGGGCATAGAAGGCAGCTGATCAGTGATTCTCTCTCATCATTGATGTTTCTATCTCTCTCTCCTCCTTTCCTCTCTGAAATCAATAAAAATAGATTTTTTTAAAAAATAAAGAAAATTCCTTATTCTGCAACTGAGCTCAAAACCACAATTGTTGTTTATGACACCTTATGTCATCTTCTCATTCATTTAGTTATCAACTTCAGCCAGCACCATAACTAGCCAGGGCATCTTTGCCAAAGTGATGTTACAACTGAGTCTTAAATAGTTTTAAAGGCCAGTTGCTTCAGGAACCTTGTGGCACATGATAACATGAGTAAATTTTATTGATTTGAGTCAATTTTTCAATATTTTTACTATAAATGAATCCACTGCTCAGAAACAATGTTATATGGGTCACTATGATGCTACCTCATTAAGTCAGTCAACAGATGCAGAGACATGGTGATGAGAAAGGCAAATCCATATGCAGCATAATTGCCTGTTCCAATATGAATACATAATTACCCTCCCCATGTGGAAGGAATCCAGTGCCATTGGCTGTCATCAGATAGATTACTAGCACCCTAGTGAGTGGTACAATGTGAGTATCAGCATTTGTCTCGGAGATTGTCAACCTGGGTAATAAGTATTGGCTACACCCAATAAGCCATGTTGTTGATTCTGTGTTTAACCTACATCCTTGTTCCATGAACTCTTTATTCATGAATCCATTGATCAGGCTGGCGAAAGAAACTGCTTACCAATCATATAATGGGTCATTGTATTCATGTAATTATTGAGAGAGTCCTCAGCTAGGAATGTCTTCATAAGAGAACTCAGATAGGGCATTAATATCCATATAGGCTCTGCCAGTTCTGAAAGGTCCCTCCATATATCTGATCCCCATACCTCCTATTATCAACCTTCCAAATTTTATCCATCTTTCCAGAAAACTTTGTTTTTAAGCAAGGTAAGCAACAGATGTACCACTGAAAGATCTTTTCACTTGAAGATTTCTCTTCTCTAGTTTTACTGGTGAATAGGTATTGATTGAAGAAGTGGCAATGCAACAAGATTAAAACCCATTGGGAGAGTAAATCATTGCTCAAGCAACAAATTGGAGCATACAGCTAATCTTATATATTTTGTCTCCAGTTGATATAGGTGTTTTGTTGCACAAGCTCAACTTTACGGTAAGGTGATAAAAAACATCACCAAACTTATTAGCGTGATCACTCTGTAAGTTATATAAATGTCTAATCACTATTTTGTACACCTGACACTAATATAACATTGTATGTCAAGTGTAATTAAAAAATAAAAATATGTAAATAATAAATAAACATAATAATTGTTGCATGATCACTTGAGGGGCCAATGGTCAAGTGTTTGGCTTCTCTCAGCATCTGTTAGCAAGGCAGGATATTTTTCTCAAAAGGAGATTAATAATTTCAGGAAAAAAGACATGATTTGTTTTAAAACCCCAAAGGTCTACATTATTAATCTCCTATCAGATTTGCAAGATTTTCCAAACGGCATGGCCATCTGCCTCAAACACTTTGGGCACCGTTGAGCTTGCTGAATCGCTGTGATCACCACGTGGCAGAGAGAACAGCTTGCACCACAGCCTGGATAAGCTGAAGAGTCTACTCTTGTTCTGGAACAAACTGAAAACTCACAGATGCAGTGATTACTTGGTAAAAGTATTGAAGGAGCACATCCCCAAATAGTATATGTCGCTTTCAAACATTCAAGAAGCCCATAAAGAACTGGGACTATTTATTTGGCAGGGATAATCGCACAGGCCCCCACCGAACTCCCAGAAATGTGAACAAGATATCAGTTCCTGAATTTTCATGAAGGATTTTCTCCTACCTTCTGGCATGTGAATCCTGAAGCTGTCTATATCATTTATTTCCGGCTCTTCAATTTCAGTCACTCGATGTCATTAAATAGCAGAGCTATGTGACATCCTCTGGTACAGGGAGATAATCAAGGGCCCTGGGAGTAATTCATGCTATCACCTTGAAACATGTTAATTAAGATGAAAGCGAACCACTTTGGTGTCCTTTGCTTTTTGAGATAAAAGTAACTAAATTTCTAGGTTAATGGCTGAAGATGAGATGTCATCGTTCAGTCGATTTGGTTTCAGTAGAGACCACATCTTCCATAACAGTAGCAACTGGAGTTACCACTTGATTAAGTGTACATTGATCTGATATTTTCCAAAACATGCCAACTTTTTCATGGGTGAAAGAAACAAGTGAAATGGGGCTAAGACAGAAATCACCACCCCTATACTTTAAGTCAGGGAATTGGGTATGGGTATGTGGCTGTATTTGACACTTCATTGTGATCATTAAAACCAGGCTTCTATCTGTCTTACCTGTGCTATTTCTTCAGTTGTACAATTTAATACAAGTTAAATTGATTGAACATCTATTTTACTCATAAAGTTATGATGAGTAATTGTCTACTCTTAGAAAATTGGTCAATTTTTGTCCTACTACTTTATTTTTGATGACCATGATCTCTCTGAACTTGGCCAAACTGTTGTCCTTTGACCTCTGTCACTCCAAAATTCCATCATTCCCATTGAAACATGAAGCTCATTTCAAGGGTCTACAGCTTCATCTCTGTCCATAAGAAAACAGCCCTCATCAATGTATTGCTAAATGCCTTGGTAAAAGAAATAGCCTACAGACTCTCTTATGAGACATAATTAGAGGTTAAAGTGAGTCACATGATAGATAAATTACTCCAATGTTACTATTTCCCTAAGTCTCAGATTCTACAATATGCCAAGGAACTCCTTCCCTCTCAATTTACTTTTGTGTGAGTCATGATTGAGTCAGTTTTTCAGTCAACCAACCCAGAAAGCAGCTAGCATTCAGGACTGCTTGGGCAAAAACATATTAGATGCAAACTCCGGTAGGTGCACCTATATTGGTTAATTTGGACCAATGTATTTATGATTTTTCCAATCTGCTGCAGTTCCCTTCAAATCCAATGCCACACATACTCCCCAGGTTTTTTGCTGATAAAAACAACAAACTCTTGCTAGTTTTTTATGTCTTAGCCTTTTCCTCCTGGTGCACACTTTGACCTCTACTGACACACTGGGAACCAATTCTAACTCTAGGTCTCAGAGAGTGAGTTGGTGAGATTACCAGCCGTGGGCAAACTACGGCCCGCGGGCTGGATCCGGCCCGTTTGAAATGAATAAAACTAAAAAAAAAAAAAAAAAAAAAAAGACCGTACCCTTTTATGTAATGATGTTTACTTTGAATTTATATTAGTTCACACAAACACTCCATCCATGCTTTTGTTCCGGCCCTCCTTTCCAGTTTAAGAACCCATTGTGGCCCTCGAGTCAAAAAGTTTGCCCACTCCTGGATTAGACCATGAGCAGAAATGGCAGCCCTTACACATTAGTGACCTCAATGGGATTAGTTCTCCAAGGAAGGAAGAATGAGAGGCTTCTATTAACAAGGTAAGTTAAATGGATTTGGGATGTTCAGTATAGTCACAATCATCTAAATCCACCTCAAATTCACATTCAAATTCTCCTAATCATTCCCAATCAGTGCCATAACTTTCACCAAGAAAAGACCTGGTGAGGCTGTGATTTAGCTCAAATTATAATTCAGCAATAAACAGGATCAGACACTCTACATTTTTTCCCCAATAGCAGCCCTGCAGCTACAAGATATATATTAAAAAAAATATATGGGAAATCGTCATGGATGCTCCCTAGGCCCCTGAGTTGCCTTGAGCAATGTATTTAAAACCCAGAGATTATCTTTTTCTACACTCTTCAGTTCAGCCAGAAAAAGCTAGCCTACCCCATAATTAGTATATTTATATGTCCATCATAAGATTCTATTGAAGAAATCACAGTCCACCAAAACCTTGGCTTTGTAGGTATTTCATGTCATGTGACTTCAGGCAATAATTTCAGTAGCTGATTTTTTTTTTCCTTTTTGATGCAAGCCAAGAATTACCAATGTTCCATTATGCACTAAGAGGTGTGTCTTCTCTTTTATACTCAACCAGGTTAGGCAACAAATACCAAAGTTATATCTTTGAGTAAATAGACCACATAGACTGCAACCAGTTTTGGTACCAAATACTTTATCTGACATGATAGAATGCAAAAAAAGAAAGAAAGAAAAAGAAAGAAAGAAAGAAAGAAAGAAAGAAAGAAAGAAAGAAAGAAAGAAAGAAAGAAAGAAAGAAGAAAGAAAAAAAGAAGAAAGAAAAAAAAGAAAGAAAGTGATTCCAGTTATTTTAAGCAGGAGAAGATTTAATGCAAATATTAGATTGCACAAAATCAGTGAAATGGCTGAAGGAGGAGAAATCTGAGGCCACCTCCTACACTGTTGTGTCCAAGGTCATTCTGCTATAACCTTTATCCAGTAATCAGGGCTCTCCTGCAACTGCTCTTGGCCCCTGTGAAGTTAATGACTGGACACTGCAACACTGATGATGGATGGCTACCTCGCCTGACTCCCTCCTATACTTAAGCCCAAACATTAAAAAGAAGATAACTTCCACTTCACTTCTGCCATGAAAATGTTGCACATGCGCTTATAGTGGGCAGAGCCTAATTCACATATGGTACCTTATAGGCCAAGGTGTCTAGCAAATGCGGTTGATTCCTCCTGGAAAGAAAAATATACAGAAAAAAATTAGGAATGATGAACACCAATCAGACATATCTAGGGCATTGTCTAAAATATTGACTCTCGCAGCTTGTCACCCCAGCATTAAATATTGGGCGCTCTTCTTTTATCCTTGGAAGTTGTCATGGTTGTAAAAGCCTTCTCTGTTGTTAGTTTTCACTTTAGTGGGTTTTAGCAGAAATATGACAGGCTGAATATATTGTGGGAAGAAGAATAATATTGCCACCCACGTAATGGAGAACTACACTGAATGCCCATGCTTCCCAGGCATTTAAACTCATTTAGTACTTACACTGAATCTACAGGTGAAGCAACTTGCTCAAGCTCACATGACTATCATAAAGCCTGGCACCTCCGCTGTGCTGCAGAAGAGCCTCTGGTAGGACCTGCACTTTAGAAAGCTTGACACTAATTCTCTCGAGCTATTAGTGAGACGGAATAGGCGGTGGCTTTTAGTGATGTGTTTGCCAGGTTGTCTGAGTAGTTTGCTATGCTTTAATCAAGCGGCTTAAATCTCTTTGCAAAGATAGACTCGAAGCGAGAAGGCTGGTCCTGGCTAGCGAGAACTCCGCACATGTGTGCAGTCAGTGTAATATTCACAAGGCACATTGATCAAAAAGTGGGGGATTTATGGCAGCAAATGGTTCTGCAATGGCAGAGGTCTTCATGAGAGGACGTAGTCTTTATTTTTATTATTATTATTATTAATATTAATGGATTCTGACTCTTCTAATTTGCTTTTAGAGAGAAGGTTCTCAGTGGCTTTCCCAAGGACTGAAAACCTCTGAAGATATCTAATTCTTGCTGTATATACTTTGTTGACTCAATTTTATTTCCCAAGGGAAGCTGGGTCGTGCCCTTTATTAAAAGCTAGTAATTGCATGATTCTAAATGTAATCAGAAGGTTGGTGGGGTCATTAATCCACTGAGTGCCTTGCTATCCTGATAACATTTACATTTGGGGGAATAAAGTACTCAGGAATGTCAATTCCAGATTTTCTTAGCTTTTTCTGCAGGATGGTCTCCCACAAGCTCATAGCAGAATTGGTGCAAGGGAATTGGATAGCTTTTAATAACAGTGGTGCAACTGTCTAGTACTTGGAAAGTTAATGCTTTAAACTACGTTGGAATGCTTTTGATAACTTCTTGGTGTAGATGTAGATTTTTTCACATTTTATAAACCTGATTATTTAACTTATACTCATGCCACAACTGATTCGTATGTTTAAATGTATTTATCCATATGTCCACAAAACATGTTGCGTTTTTCCTAAAAATGTATGTCACACCACAATTTAGTTGCCTACACTTTAATAACTCTTCTGTAAAACATGGTGGGGTTTTTTTGTTTTGTTTTTTAAATTTTGTTTTTGATGGGTTTGGGGGGCTGTTGAAATGCTAACTATTTTGCATAATCATTTTATTTTTGTCTTTCTTTCCTCTTTATTCTAGTTTATTATTTTTCAGGTTACTTTTTAAACAGACTCACTTTATAGTAATTCTTTCATTACTAAAAACTTTCTTTATTAAAATAAATTATTTCAAAAAAGCATGTCTCTGAAGTTTTGAATTTTTCTCGCTATAGAAAAATAGTTAAGATTAATAAGAATGTGTTTTTACCCCAGACTTGACCTTTGACTTACTTGTATTTAAGCAGCATGAGGGATGTTCCTGAACTGCCAGGTAAAAATTTTATGTTTGGAAAAAATACTATTAAATAATTTTATAATATATACTTTAATAAATTCCTTTTAAAATGCTATTTTGGTCTTTTAGGTAGCATAGCACTAAACTGATTTTTAAAATAATTATTTTACTAATTTGGTTACATTTTATTAAATTCTCTTTATAGAATAAACTTTTTAAATTTCATAACAAAGAGCTAATGAATGACTGCCATAAATAATAGCTTGTAAGAGAAGTGAACGGATAATAATACCTCAATCTGATTCCCAAGGAGCACTTTCCAACTATACAATTAAAAGCCATTCATTTAAAATATCAATCTTTATACTGTTCCAAATTATTGGAAAGTCTGAATTATATAAACATCTTTAATAAAACAATATTTCATTATAAAATTCAGGTGTGTCATGTAATCAAATGAGGTTATTGTTTGCTGGCAGAGATTCTTAGGCAACAACTTGAAGGCTAAACATTTGGAAATCAACATCCATTCTTATCTTTAAGCAGTTTTATAAATGCTTTTAAAGGTTCTGGAAAGAAGTATTTTCTAATTATTCAAAAACTCATCCTTTATTTTTAAGACCGTATTTTATACTATTTTTAACTTTCAATGATAAGAAGTGGAAGAGTCAAGTGTTGAAATCTGTTCTATTTCATCAAAAATAAACCACATTTAGCATTTTCTTGGATATTCTTCTCATAATTCCCTTTCTGTTGAATATTTAAAGCATAATCACTATTGCATAAAAGCCCTGAAAAGACAGAAAATGCATTCAATATTTTAAGAAACAATTCTGCTTTATACAATTTTTATTGTAGAGAAATCTATCTTTGATACTTTTTATGGAAATAATAAATTTATAAATATACCTATTTAGTAATATGGCTTGACTTTTCATATTTTGAGGGAACGTTAATTGAGTGACAAAGAATGAATTTGTTTCACTTGCTTTTCTGTCTATTCATTTGTGATTTTGAGTCATAAGAGACTTAAACGAATTCCAGTCACTCCACTGAACTCTTGATATAAATTACCCCATTGACTCCTTACAAGTATCAATACTCCATTTTACATATGAGCACAGTGAGGCTTAGGAAAATCAAAGAATAGCACATGGGTATGAAGTTGGAGTTCTTCAGGATTCCACAAGTTCTGCTTTTAATGACTGAGCATGTTGCTTCCCAAACAAATTGAATTTACTGTTGCAATAACTAAAGGGGGTCATGCCAATCTTTCAAATAAAGTTAACAACACTGAGTGTTTGAATGTTTCCTATTTTCTATCCTATACACATCTTCCTAAAACGTATAAAAACATAGAACATAAGTAAGCCCGATTAGCACTAAACGTGGAAAATTAACAAGGATGAAATAGAATGTAAAGTCCAAAGGGACTTAAGAAATCAACCTCTATGACTTTCACTAGAAGAAACAAGGCAAGAGAGATGAATCCAAGGGATATCTGAATTAGGAGTTGGGTAGCCTGACTTTTTGGACACTAATTCCATATATTTCAGAAAGTAGCTGACATAAACTGAGCACTTGGTGTGTGCAGGCATTATGCTGCATTGATCTTGCTGAGATGAGTTTTGTAATTACCCCTTGCACAGAAAACAAAACAAAACACAAAGCATAAAGGTGCCCAGAGGCCCAAGCTCATGGGCTTTGGCTGCAGCAAGGATGAATTTAGCCATAGACAGCTTTGAACTCAGAATTTAAGGGTTTCATCATGTTTCAATAATTTAGCTCCCCATCCAATAGGCTGCATAGAAATGGCTCTTCTCTCCATTGTGATTGACCTCCATGACAAAGCACGAGATTCCCCCTTCAGATACACTAGTGGAGCATGCTCTATTCCAGCCATGAGAGCTGATATGTGAAATATTTAAGAACAGAAAGAGATGGGGGCCAATCTATCAAAAGAGACACTGGCCCAAACAGAATAGAAATTGGCTGTGGACCACTGGAATGCCAGTATTGATTTATAACTGCCCTGAAACCAATTAAACTCTGCAGTCAAGGACTCAGAGAAAAAATAGTATTCCCTCTAGCATCCAAATATCCCACCTTCTCCATTTATTGAGCAAGGAAAACTGGATAAAAAAAGAAAAATAATGCTAACATAGCCCCCAAGGAGTGTGCTGCTTTGAGCCTATTTTAACTACCATCAACAGAAAGTGTACAGAAGAAAAAAAAATACCATGATCCAGCCAGAGGGGATGCATTCTTAATTACAGCTAGATATCAAGATTAAGAATGGTATTGATTGCAAGAAGTAAGTGTGGGACAGCTGGTATACTATCATGTCTGCAGCACAGAGCCATGGAAATGTTCCTTCTTTTCGACGCTACCATCCCCCCTATCTGCCAACCAAATGTGGATGTAGATGCCATGTTTGATCATGTAGTAGGATAAAATAAAACTATGTCATTTTTACATTAGAAATGTTTGAAACCAAGTTATTCCCTTGATTTTTTTTTAGATGTTTCAATGTCCCAATGTCTTCTGGACACTCATTTTAGGGACTATTTGATACTCACATTTCCTGAATTAATTTTCAACTATAACCACACCTGTATGTGCCCTTTAGATCCAAGAGGAAATATAATACACTGAAGGGAAGGCTATTCTTTTTCTCTTCAACAGTGCTGTTCAGTGGTCCCATTCACCATGAGGCAGAGGACCTAGTGCTCTGTGCCACCCTGTGGGACCTCACTTTCCCAGACACCTGGGGGTGGGGGCATGGAGAGAGTCTAGGGAAAATGGAAAACTCCCTGTCAGACTTGTACTGATAATGTTTGCACAGATTTGTAGGAGATTTTGGATATTATTTATCTTTAAAGAGATGATCTTTACAAATAATTCTGATCTGAATACTCAAGAAGTTTAGTGTCATCACGTAAAGTTGGTAGTATGTCACCCTGTGCTTGTGGGTTGGGTTTGGCTGGAAAATAAATGGTGCTTGATATCATTTATTCAGTCCCAGCGACTGTGTTAACTGCTCTATATGCCTTCAATTCTGACAACTACCATATGTGTTAGACTTCGCTGTCTCCGTTTACAGCCAAAGAAATCAATGACCATAAAGTGTAATTTATTAACAAGGCCAATTGGCAGGTCAGTGGCAGAGGCAGACTTCCAAAAGAAGCCAGACTGATTCAAGTGAGTCCTTAATAATCACCACTGTCCCCGGCCTCCTTTATGGGAGTACCCTTTCTAGAAGAGAACTATCTATTTTCATGATAATAACCCAAATGGCATAACATAAACCTTTAAATAATTTATGCCATATTTTAGATATAGGATAGAACACAGTGAATAAGGACTGTCTCTTTTGATATTGCTGATGGAAACAAAAGAAAATAATCTACCTCTGCTTTTACAAGTGAAGAATTCATTTTGACTAGCAAACTGTCAAAATGTTTGACTTTGACTTTGTGTCTGCCATACTTTTCATGATGGTGACATTATGTTACAACAGTTCTTTAAGATATTTCTATATATGCCTTTCTGCAAGCTGGCTCGGAGCTCTGAGGTTGTCTGTGAAATGTAAAAAGGATGTTCTTCAAGTCATTGTAATCGTTCTCTCAGCCTTCCCTGTGGGTGTAGACATATCCTGATTCCATCTAAAGCTTTCAAGTCAGATTAATGTGCGGCCGGCCAATAATCCCAAACATAAAATTTCTGTAAAACATGGGCAACCAAGAGCTTTTTAAGAAAATGTGCATGTTCTGCTGCTTCTTGTAAAATGCATATTGTGGTGTTTGAACAAGGCTTACTGGGCATATTTCAGAATTCCACAGCTCTTTCTGAGGCTTATTTTGAAGTCATCTAGCCATGGGGATAGACAAAGCAGCTGGTATTTGAGCTGCTGCTGTGGGTGGAGACCTTATCCCACAAGGAGCCTGTAAGGCCCCATGTGCTCCATTCACACTTTCTCCAAAAAAACGTGTGCTGGGCACCAGCCAGAGGCTAAACACCTTACTCAGCTCTGAATGAGATAGAATTGACAGAATATGTGCTCTGTCTCCATGGGGCCCAGAAATCAGGCCTGGAACAGACCCATGAAAAGTTATCTTACAGAGGTGCTATAAACAAAAGTGTTTAAAAGTTATATTAACTGCACCAGGGGAGTCAGTTACTGACAGGTGTGATTCAAGAAGCTTTAGGGTTAGGGGCTGTTTGAATTGTATCTTGAAAGAGAACCATGTCACCAGGCAAAGGAGAAAAATCAATGTCATAGTATGAAAGACCTTGAGCAAAACTAGAGCAGTATGAGGATCTTGGGTTCTCTTGAAGATTGCCTGAAATCTTGTTTGTTTATTCATGTTAAGCATATATTGAAAATAAAGCACAGCCTGGCTGGCCTGCTGTGGTTCAGTGATTGAGCATGGACCTATGAACCAGGAGGTCACGGGTCCATTCCGGTCAAGGGCACATGCCCGGGTTGCAGGCTCAGTCCCCATTAGGGGGCATGCACAAGGTAGCTGATCAATGATTCTCTCTCATCATTGATGTTTCTATCCCTCTCTCTTCCTCTATGAAATCAATAAAAATATATTTTAAAAAATAAAGCACACAATGACTGAGGAAGAAATACTTGTAGAAATACCAGAGAGAAATGTGTGCTTTGACATAAATGTGACACAAATGTTTTTTAAAGTAAGACAGTGTCACAATCAGGCATTCAGTTCACCTGGTCACAGACTGGAGGAAGGGTCTTAGCCGTGATAGAGTAGAAGCAAACACATGTGAGAGAGCATGAACTAGTTAGTGCTGGGCTATGACGGTTGGCTAACTAAATGTAGGAGGGTGAGTGCTCAAAGTGGGCAACATGGCAGCAACAGCCTAGGATATGGATGTAAGAGAAACACATCAATTGGTTGCCTCCTGCATGTGCCCCAACCAGGGCCCAGGCCGGGAAGGAGCCTGCAACCGAGGTACATGCCCTTGACTGGAATCGAACCCGGGACCCTTCAGTCTTCAGGCTGATGCTCTATCCACTGAGTCAAAGTGGCTAGGGCCTGGAGAGACTGATGGTCCAGTTAGCTCTTCTGGAAAACAGGCTCTTCGGCAACAAAATGTACGTGGCCTCAGCAAATATTTACTGAATGGAAACAAAACTAAACTAACAAAGACCCATGCTACCCAAGCCAAGGAGTTGAGTAGATGCTGAGCAAGCACAGTATTTGGTTAGGAAAAGATTGACCCAATATGGAGTTTTAAGATGTCACTGAAATGATAAGAATCCTCCAAAGGGTAGATTGAAATTTTTATCTAGTTTAGACTTTATACCAAGGGAATGGATACATGGAATTATCAGCTGGTGCATGTGCTAAAATGACATCTGGTTTGGAGTATGACATTAAGAATGCTTTATCAAAAAAAATGCTTTATCCCTAACGTTTCTATTACTAGTGACTATAAAGCTTGTGTAATATCCTCTAAAGCATACATTCTCCATTTGTGCTATGAAAACAGCATAAATCCAAAAACTGGTTTGCTAATGCCCTAATAGATTCTGACGTGTGAGCATCTTCAGCAAGATCTACAAAATACTTAGAGCAACCTCTCCAGTATAAAATGAATTTATTACTAAAAATAACCTGACTCACATCCTTTTAATAGTTTGCTCAGCTCGCCCTGTGGGTGTAGACATATCTGATTCCATTTGAAGCTTTCAAATCAGATAAATGTGCAGCCATCACATAATCACAAAAACAGAATTTCTTTTAAAATGTGGGGATGGACTACCAAGGAAGTTCAAAAACATAGATATTTTGAGGTTTATAAAAAGTTTCCCTTGATTTGTCACAAACACTATTTAATATATGCATCCAGAGTGAAGAGATAATATCTCCATTATCAAAAGTCTAAAACATCAACTACAAATTTGTCCTAAAGGCTAGTCAGTGTTAAGGCTAGTCAATTTATTAAGAGGCAAGAAAACAGTTGAAAGTCCATAGAGTCATGCTTGGGGTTAATTCTTGACTCTGCCATTTTCAGGAAGCTGAGTCTTAAAATCTGAAAAAATTAATAATAGAATACACCTTACAGAGTAAAAGACAAAACGCAATCACCTCTATCAAAGCACTTGGAATGCAGTCTTACATATACAGTGATGCTCAACAATTTTGGAGTGCTATTATTATAGTTTGATTTTCATTCTGGCACTCAGTGGAAGTTTAAGAGGTTGCATGTGTAATTATCAAATATAATTCTTACATTTTTAAAGTGCTTGGTATAAATTTGAAAAATTAATTAAAATTGAGTTCTGACTTTATCCATGTATGATCACTTTGTTTCATCTATTAAACACCAAGATCATCTAATATATGACAGATGTGTCATTAAATTTACCAACATGTACATATGTCTCTTTTGTTACCTTACTTTGTTGAGTTTAATGAGTGTTATTACATAGGCTCTCAGACACTAGAATGAGTGAAAACATGAGTTTATTACATGATCTGTGATCTCCTTAGCAGTAGGGTCATACTTTTCTCTGATCCCCTCTATAACCTAACATAATCCTTTGTATAAAGTGGATGAGGAGTAAATACATTGAACGAGCAAAGATATTTCTTTAGGAACGTTGTGGAGTAGAAGGTATATTTGATTTGGCTAAGGCTGTATTTTAGTCGCCTATGAGACCTCTAAACACAGCTCAGTGCCTGGAAAGAGCAAAAGTTTAATAAACTTTTTTGAATGAATGATATTCCTCAACTAAGGATCTGGTCTTCTTAGAACAAGGTCTGTAACTCTTGATAGAAGTAACCCGAAACACATGAACATTATTTTGAATAAAATCTCCCAAACTTAATATGAATCACTCATTACCACTGCCTTTCATAGTTATTTTTCCAACAGAAATTCTACAAATAACTAATACTAGTTAACTGAAGTGTCGTGATTTTATTTCCTGATTTAATCTCTAATATATTATTAGTGAAATGGCCAAGAGGGGATTTAGAAAAAGGGGACGGGGGCCTGGAAGATCATGAGATTAATCCAGAGTCAAATTTGGGCATATGGATAGATATTTCTCCATGAGTGCTAATTAAAAGTATAGGTAGATGAGCGATAAAAAAAATGCTGAAGTGGAAAACCAAAAGAATTCTTAAAGAAAATTGACATTTAAAGCCGATAATGTATAAGGGAAAAGACTACTCTGATTAGATAACTACATTGGTGTTTACCTATATGCTAAACAACATAGGCTTCACAAATACAAAATAATATGTTCAAAGTGTGTGTTTACATTTTAAAGACATTTTTAGGAACACGCAATTTAAGAAATAGAAGAGAACATGAAGATTTCATGTAAAACCCCTACATGAAAAGGGTCAAATGGTCTTAAAACACCAACGCTGTCTTCAAAGTAGGAGAGAACAAAAATCCTATTCCCTCCTTCATTCCTGCCCGCTTCCTGTATGATCTAGAACCATCCCTCATTTCTCTACCATTGACAAGCATTGGCTGTAACCCAATAAACTTACTCAGGTAAACACAATGTGGTTTTCTTTTAAAATAAGCCTTTACTGAATATATCAACAAGGTACTGTATAGTGTAGAGTGAATTTGTAGTTAACAAAGTGTGCGACATGATAGGTCTCAGAGGGTGAGCGATGCAGAATCTTCCAGCCCCTTGCAGTCCCTTGTCAGCAAGAACACATGAAACACAAACCAGAAGCAAATTAACATATGATTCAAACAATAACACATCATCAGGGTTAACTTTCAGTGAAGATATACAGGTCCTCTGAGGGACACACAGTGGCGACGCCTTCATCTTGCCTCCGCAAGGTTATAAATCTGACATCCCATCTCTCCACAAACGCCCCAGCGTGTGTGTTTGTGTGTGCACACACGCGTTTTACACTTGTGTAAAAATGCCTGTTGCGATGGCCTTGCATTGTGCTCTTCTGGAGGGTGTGCTGCTAGAAAAATGAGGCGCTTAGCAAAATGACATGATTGGTGTGTTATAACAACAGTGTCATATGTGTACAAAACTTTCTCCCCACACTCAAGTGACAAGCATCCCCCATCACCAGGACTGTCTTTCTATCCTGCTGTAGACATC
>NW_006293530.1:1600840-1601507 GCF_000327345.1 Myotis davidii | reverse complement strand
TGCTTTGCTTTCCCAGGCAGCTGGAAAAGTAAGTCATGAGCAAAATTATTCTCACCTTCTAAAGTGAAACGTGATGTCTCCTTGTTAAGAGTTAGAGAAAGGTGTTATGAACAAAGAAGTCAATGGAAAGTAACCACTTCACTGTCAAAGTTTGCAATGGGCTCTGCAGCTGCGGTTCGCTGGTCAAGGACCACATCTGCTCCCTGTGTTTGGAATGGATGCTCTGCTCACATGAAGAGCGTGTCCTCCGTGGGGAAGTCCTGACTCCTGTGAAATGTCTGCGACCATTACGGTCTGCACTGGTAGGAAATAGACCTGTAATATTAGCTACTTCATTAATACTTCTTACCAGACTGGTCACATTACAGCTTTTTTTTTAACATCAGGAGGGGAAATTCTAATGTATTTTCAACCAACATCCAGGTAATTAGAAATTGTAATATTTTCTCACAGGGTAGAATGAGGGGAATACAGTCCAGTCTCTGCCTGCGACTGTCCTATGTGATGGGCCACTAATGCATCTGACAGTTTTGAGGAAAGCCCAAGGTCCCACCATGATCAAACACATTTCCTTAAACAAGCAGTATTAATGATGACCCTGGGCATGACTGATGGTCAGTAATATCTCTATGATCATGACTATGCCTATTCCTTTGAGAATTTCCTC
>NW_006293530.1:1593268-1597572 GCF_000327345.1 Myotis davidii | reverse complement strand
TTTTCTTCTTTGGGTCAAATCAGGGTAACTACCTCCTTTCTTAGATTTTGGCATTTTTTTTTAACTTTTCTTCCAGACCAGGAAGTATAGAAATAGCATGAAGATATTTGGGTCATCCTTTGTTTGACCCCTATTATTTCTCCTACCCCGATGAGTCCATTTTCATGGCCCCTTTCATCTGACCACCAGCTCTAGGAAAAGGAATGGATCCTGACAGCGTCAACAGCAAAGTGGTGAATGTGCATCGGAAGGAAGAATCACCGGTTCTCTCGCCTTGGCGTTGGGTTCTCTTTGTACAACCCTGTACAGTACTTCAGCAACTATATATATATTTTGTAAGATTTTAAAAAGCAAAGAGTTACAAAACCGTCTGTAATTAACTTGAAATAGAAAAGATAGCACTTTTTTTAAATCCCATTATATAGTACACCGTATAAATTACAGAGTATTCAAATGCACAAATGCATCTGAGTAACATTTATCAAATGTAATCTGCGTGTCTCTATGCGCGCACACGTGTGTGTTCCCGGGAGTGTCCCCGGGCGCCGGCGTGACGCTGGCCCCGGGCCGTCACGTGTGGCAGTGCTCCAGGTCTGGCACACTGCTGTTGCAGTATCGCATGTTGTTGGGGATGTGGCAGTCTGTGTAATTAATGCCCCCGTTTGGGGTGTAAATGGGCTGCAGTCTGAAATCTCCTTTAAGGAGCTGATCGTTATTTAAGGAGACGATCTGAAAGCTGGTTTCCGTCATCTCCAGGATGGAGTTGTCCTTCTTGGTGCCCGCCTCGCAGTAGTCATCTTTCCGCCGGCCGCGGTTGTATTTCCACTTCTGGGACGTGTAGCGCCCCTTTTTGTGCATGTGCCAGCAAAACACGCTGAGCAAGACCACGAGCACAAAGATCACGGCGCCCCCGATCAGGCCCGCCAGCAGGAACGGGGAGCCCAGGCTGTGGGGCGTCGTCTGCTCGTGGCTGGAGGCAGTGTTGCTGCCGTTGTTCAAATACGAGGCGAGGGTGGTGACCTCCGAGCAAACGGTGTCCTCCACGGCCCGGTAGTTAAAAGCATCCAGGGGCACCAGGCAGATCCGGTAGGTGGATCGGGGCTCCAAGTTGACCAGGCTCAGATGCTGCTTCTCCCCACTGACGATGCGCTCCTGAACGATGCCCCCGACTAAACTGTGGCCCATTTTCACCCACGTGAGTTTGTAGGCCATCACCGCGAACAGAGACAGCCAGCTGACTTGAATGGAAGTGTCGTTCACAAAATGCACGGACAGCTGGATCCGCTCCGCAAGGGGCGGGGTCCCTCTTTCTCTGCCATCCCAGTCGGGGATCGTGGGGAGTCTGGAGGTGGTCGGAGTCGGAGGCGGGTAGCTTTTGCCAGGGGTGGGGACAGCGGGAGTGGGCGGCTCAGTGGTCGGAGCCGCGGTGCTGGGCGCTGGGGTGAAGACAGGCAGGCCCGGGGTCGTGGTGGGGCACGACAGAAGATTCATATTCAGCTCCCTGACGGCCATCCCCCGGACCTGCTCGGGGCCCTGGCACATGAAGCCGCGCACGTTGAGGGAGGAAGGGATGTATTTGAGCCACTCGGTGACCCACTTAATGCTGCAGTCACAGAACCACGGGTTATTCCGCGCCGTCAGCTGCTTCAGGTTGGCGAGGTTGTCGAAGACCCCTTGGGTCAACGCGCGCAGCTGGTTGTTGGAGATGTCCAGGCGCTCCAGCTTGCGGAGGTTGGCGAAGGCGGTCAGGGGGATGTGGTTGATCTGGTTGTCCTGCAGATACAGCCGGAGCAGATGCGTCCCTGGGAGATCGGGCGGGGGGTGGGAGAGCGAGTTCCTCACCATGGAGAACTCCTTGAGCTTGGTGAGATGGCTGAAGGTGCCCTCGGCGATGCCCTTGTTGGTCAGGAGGTTCCCGTCCACAATGAGGCGCTCCAAGCTCGTGAGGTTCTGAAAGGCCATGTCTGAGATGACAGCGATCCGGTTCTCATCCACTCGCAGCTCCTGCAAGTCCACGGGGAGCCCGACGGGGACGCTGCTCAGGTGGTTCTTGGAGAGGAACAGCAGCTTGAGGCTGATGGCCTCCCGGAAGGCCCCGTCTTCCACCCCCACCGTGGAGATGGAGTTGTCATCCAGGTGGAGCTCTTCCAGCTTCAGGAGCTGGGCGAGAGCCACCCGTGAGATGGTCTGAATGTTGTTCTCCTGCAAGTGGAGGACGCGGACGTTCTTGGGCAGGTTCATGGGGAACTCATCCAGTTGGTTGCCGTACAGGTAGACCGTGTGCACCGACTGGACGTTGTGCAGTTCTGCAGGGAACCCCGCGTTATTGATTTGGTTGTTGTGGAGGTAGAGTACGGTTACGCCCTCCGGGATCCCAAGAGGCACTGAGGTCAAGCTGCGCTCGTTGCAGTAGACGAAGTTCCGGTCGCAGCGGCACACGCTGGGGCACGCCAGGAGTTTGGACACTTGCGAGTAGAGCCCCAGGGAAATGAGAAGCCAAGATTTCAGGAGGAAGGCCCCATGGCTGGGCCACTGTGTGGTCTGCAGGCCCATTTCTGAAGTCCAGAAATGAAATACAATGTGCTGAGCAAAAGAAAAAGATGAAGAAGAAGAAAAAAAAGCAAAAGCAAAATGATTGGATGGGATCTGTCGAAGTCCAGAAATCCAACCAGAGGAAAAGTCCCAAAGGCCCACGCTAGAAAGATCTTCCTGCGGCCTCTGGTCTTATGAGCCTGTGGTGCCCTCCTTACTATTGTCCTCCATGTGCAAAAAAAAGAAAAAAGAAAAAAAGAAAAGAAAGGAAAAAAAAACTTCAACAGAGAAAATTTTCTATACAGATGCTCCAAGCAATAATTTTCTGCACAGGCAACAAAGGAAGCCGAGTTATGAGCGCTCAATAGGGGCCCAGCTGGGCAGGCGGAAGACCCTTCTCTGGTTGTAGTTCCGGTCAGCGTTAGTCAACCTATGACCTTCTCGGTTAAGCTTGATCCGCAACCTGTTGTAGGAAAGCAGAGAGAAAAAGTCAGTTCAGGGAAGTAATGGAAGAAGTGTTGACCTGATTGTACGCCTTTCAAGAATGATGTAAGTGGAACTAAATGACTAGAGGCAGGTGACTGGCATTAAGTGATACTTTAAGTAACAACGATTTAGTTGCAAAGGTATTCAAGAAATGAAAATGACTCAATTATCTTCCAAACAAATCATACTGCTACCTCTTGCTACAGATGATCATATTGTGTGTTTTACAATCCCAATCAGCACCTTCTCTTCAGTACCTATTTGCATATCAAAATAGGCACACTTCTGAACCCACTGAATTAAGTATGGAGGTCACCTACAAATCCAACTGGTCCAAGTCTTATTTCAAGATGAGACAAGTGAACGAGGAACTAATAAGATTTAAGGAAAAACAATGTGAAACCCTTTTGAATATATACACATACACACACACACTAGAGGCCCAATGTAGGAAATTCGTGCAAGAGTTTTGGCTCTCGCAGCCACAGCTACCTTGGTGGGCCCTGGCGCCCTGGCTTTGTCCAGAAGGTCATCTGGAAGATATATATATAATTTTTTATTGATTTCAGAGATGGAGAGAAAGATAGAAACATCAACGATGAGAATCATTGACTGACTGCTTCCTGCATGGCCCCTCCTAGGGATCGAGCTCAAAATCCAGGCATGTGCCCCAACTGGGAATCGAACCATGACCTTCTGGTTCATAGGTTGACATTCAACCAGTGAGCCACTGTGGCCAGGCTAAAGATGCAGCCTTTTGATCTGACACCGTGATGAAGCACTATAAACATAAGGTGCCAACGCATGAGTGACGGCAGAGAAAAGACCTTTCTTCCCCATTTCTTGCCTCCTCTCATCCTTTGTCTTTCTCCAAAAGAGCTTACATTCGAGTTACCAAGTAGAATGACCAAACTCCAGTCCATAACACATTTTCGCTTATCCTCTTTTGGGACCTCCAGGTATAGATGAGATATGCCACTGTGATCCCTTAGAGCAGTGGTTCTCAACCTTCCTAATGCTGTGACCCTTTAATACAGTTCCTCATGTTGTGAGCCAACCATAAAATTATTTTCGTTGCTACTTCATAACTGTAATGTTGCTACTGTTATGAATCGTAACGTAAATATCTGATATGCAGGATGTATTTTCATTGTTACAAATTGAACATAAAGCATAGTGATTAATCACAAAAACAATATGTAATTATATATGTGTTTTCCGACGGTCTTAGACGACTCCTGTGAAAGGGTCATTCGACCCCCAAAGGGTCGCAACCCACACATGCC
>NW_006293530.1:1591597-1593111 GCF_000327345.1 Myotis davidii | reverse complement strand
GAAAACACACAGCATTGTAAGTGCTATTGAAGTGTCAAGGATATTGTAAATGTCTTCTACAATTTAAAAAATGGTGAACCATCTAAAAATGCCTTTCATGACCAAAATGGTCAAATTGATTATTTATTGTTCAGAAACCTTTTCTTAAAAAAAAAGGGGGGGGAGTCTCTTTCTAGTCATAAACAATTGGATGTGTCAAACATTATTTAATTTGTTAAACTTACAGATATGTGGTTTGTCACTGAACGGGAGCCATCCCCTCTAGTAAAATCCTTCGTTGGTTGCCCTAGCCGGTTTGGCTCATTGGATAGAGCATTGGCCTGGGGACTAAAGGGTCCCAGGTTCAATTCCGGTCAAGGGCATATACCTTGGTTGCAGGCACATCCCCAGTAGGGGGTGTGCAGGAGGCAGCTGATCAATGCTTCTCTCTCATCGATGTTTCTAACTCCCTATCCCTTTCCCTTCCTCTCTGTAAAAAATCAGTAAACTATATTTTAAAAAATCCCTCCATGGTTAAAGAATAATCTATAATACAACTAAGGGTTGTATTATAAGAAAAATGAGTTTAATGCCATATGCTTGGTGCATTCTTTAGCTTAGGTTTCACATTTTCAAACCATCTCAATGTTCCCCAATCGCCTGCTACTCAAGTATGATCCTTCGTCCTGGACCATAACCTTGACCTACATGTTAGTGAGAGCCTCGGGTGTGTGCAGTAAGGTCTGAGAAGCACTGTCCTACACACAATGCCATCTCATTTACTCATCCAGTTTTAATTTATTACGTGCAGAATGAGTGTAAACCCATGATGTCAAATGACTCTTTTGAGGCAAGTAAAGGCATAAGGCTTACTAACCACTTCTGTCCCCAAGAGATAGACTCAAATTACATCTGACGTGCAAGTGACATTTTATAGGTGGGCCAGTGCAATGACGACATATGTCACGTGGTCTCAGCAGACTGTCACCTGGCCTCAGTGGATTCTTGAAGAGTGTTTATCTGACTGACAAGCGCTATGTCTGGTCTGAGTCATTTGTAATCAGGACTCTACTTGCATGATTTATTGAAGAACAAAAAACTGTGCAGTGCTATTAGCATTTACTCTTCAAAGGAGAGAGGAAATGGAGACTGAAAGAATAAAATCTAGTCTGTTTTTGAGTCCTCCGCAGGAAGCTCCCAGGCATGATAGTAACCCACGGTGAATAAAACTTTCCTAAGGGGGGAAACAGCTGCTCCAGGGGCTCTAAGTAAGTTCCTACCTAAAAAACAGTAGATGCTAACTGTCCTGACTTGCCAAGATTTTAGGGCCTGAGAAACAATGAACCAATGCTTGAGGGTGACAGAACTGACTTGGAAAGTTCCTCAGCTAACAGCCTCTCGAGGCAATACTCACGGGGAGTGAATGCAGTGCTCAGGACTGGACCTGGGGACTCTCATTATGTACCCCAATTGTAAATCTTCCACCTGCCTGAGCTGTGTCCTCTGCAGGAAGCAAGTAAGTCCCTCCGCCCAGG
>NW_006293530.1:1590092-1591545 GCF_000327345.1 Myotis davidii | reverse complement strand
TGCTTCTTTTCTAATTGCATAAGAAGAGGGTTCGGTCCTGAGGAGGGCTCCTCACAGGATTGCAGGGCAAACAGTTACTGGGTAGCCACCTTCCTAGGAGAAAAGTCCAATCACAATATTCTGATCAGCTATGACAAGTGCAGTTTGAAGTGACAACAAATTCTCAGGGTTTTCGCGGAGCTTCCTGGGAACCCCGCAAAATAACAGTGCACGGTAGATTTTTTTCTCATCCTTGGATCAACAGCAGCCTTCATATTATGTCAGCCAATATACTGTGTCTTCATGCAAAGTAGCTCAAGTGTAAAATCACGAACACGTTGAAAAAGACATTTTTGAATTTCAGTAGGCTAAAATTTCCTCTATATTTTCAGCTCTGATTCCTACTGAATATTGAAGACAGAAATCTTGTTAGACCTCGAGCTGGAGACTGTAATTACAGAAAAAGTTGTACAGAGCAATAGCCAACAGACAGGACCCTGAGTTCCTATCCTACCTCTGACCCTCAGTGGCCATAGGACTTTGGATAAATTAACCTTTTAAGTCCCAGTCTCCCTATAAGAGAAATGAGTTTCTAACTCACAGCACTCTTGAAAGGATTAAGTTTGATAATATTGTGAAAAGCTTATATAGTGCCTGGCACATTGCAAAAACATAATAATCACAAACTGTTATTCTCTCTGTACTTATTATTGGTACTATCCAAAGCGGTAAGCTCCAGTATATAAAACAAAATAAAATCACTTTTGACCTGCCACCATCTGTGCCCATTCACTTACCCCAGGATTTCTCAACCTCAGAACTACTGACATGTTGAGCCCGATAATTCTTTGATTATGGAGCTGCCATAATCACCCAAACAGGTCTCCAGACATTGCCACATAAATGTCCTCCTGGATGCATATCTCCCCAAGTTGAGAAACATTGATCTGCCCCCTCATCTGAGCACCTGAAAAGGTTGACATTATTATTCTGATTTTACAGAGAAAATTAAAGGTCAGTTTCTAATGAACAAAACCTAAAAATGCTCCTTGCCACACATACTGAAAATGCAGTATGTTTTTCATTCATTTCCTCAACCAGTATTTACTGGGCACTAGACTGAGGTACAGTCTTTTGCAGAGCTGATGTGGGTTTTGCGAGGCTTAAAGTTTAGTGACTAGAGAATACTGGATAAGCAGGGAATTACGGTACTGCGTAAAGAGCACCAACTTTGGGGCATCCGAGAATTATGGTACTGTGTAAAGAGCAGTAACCTATCCTATGGGTTATCAGGCAAAACACTGATGGAGAAGGATCATCTATGTGACAACCTGAAAGATAAGAAGCTGCAAGCAAGGGAGGATTCCAGAAGCTCTCCGTATGGATCCAAGCTGGTTGTAATGTTGGTCAAGAGGAGACACTCAGCCCAGCTGAGAAAAAGAAGAAAACTTGGACTGCACAGCCCTTTGCCCCA
>NW_006293530.1:1583450-1587928 GCF_000327345.1 Myotis davidii | reverse complement strand
TGAGCACCTTCCTGTGCCTGCCTATGCCCCAGTGAACTCATATGTAAAGTGGAGAAAGTGATCTTATTAATCTCTCACTGGTTAAGCAATTGTTAGGCTTTAAACCACTTAGAATATTACCTAACCTGTGGAAAACATAAACTAATTATGTGCTGGTCAGTCCTGCATAAAAAGCAATTATAACAACAATGGAATACTACTCAGCCATAAAAAAAGAATGAAATCTTGCCATTGTTAACAACAAGGATGAGCCTTGAAGGCATTATGCTGAGTAAAGAAGTCAGACAAAGACAAATACCATATGATTTTACTCATATGCAGAATCTCAAACCAAACCAAACCAAACTCATGGATAAAGAGATCATTGATGGTTACTAGAGGGGAATAGTGCTGGCTGGAAAAGGGACAAAATGAGTGAACAGAGTCAATTATATGGTGAAAATGGAAAATAGTCTCGTGGTGGTGATTACTTTATAGTTCATATGATGTCCAATTACATGCTGTACCTCTGAATTTATATAATGTTATATCCCAAGTTTATCTCAATAAAAAAAGTCACAAAAGCCTCTTGTTCCAGAGCTTTTGTCTCTAATATGGTAGAGAGTTGGTTGGTTTGAATCCATCAAATTTTACTGTCCTCTACCTTTCATTTGCTGTTTGGATCACAGTTCTTTCCTTTGGAGATACACACATACACCTTCCCATCCATTATCCCTGCAAATATGTGGAGATGCTTATTGGGTCTCTGAAATCTTCTCCTTTCCTGTGTAAAAGTTCTGTTTCTTCCACATCCTTCAGACTCTTTGCAATGGTAAATCCTTCACTGGTAATATTTTTCTTGCTATGTGTTATCCAGAATGGGGAAAAAAGCCCACAGTGTGGTCTGACCAGCACCAAGTTCAGCTCAGCAAATACTTGGGGGCATTCCCACTGCCTGCCAGGCATAGACTAGTTACTAGAAACATAACCATGGCACCACCCCTAGTATTGAAAAGAGCTCCATGCCAGATCAAATAACTCTTTGCACAAAGCTCTTTTTAATTCCCAAATCATTTTAATGTTTCGTTTCATTTACTTCCACAACAACCCATAAGAAATATGTATATCAAGCTTGAATCAAGTCCACATAAATAAAATAAATTACCCAAAGCCATATAGGTGGTTTGGGTAGAGAATGGTATTATAAATTTCCTCTAAGAAAATACTAGCTTCAGGTAGGATGTTATGAATGCTGTTAATTATAATGGTATTAAAACCAACAATTACTTCTCTGTAAAAATGAAGGCCCTTCCCCACTATTCAAATTTATAAAACCAGCAGTTTCCTGACACTGGAAGTGGGTAACACTTCCAAGCTGGACTTGTGTACAGGTGAAGGGTAATTGGGTAGGTACCCATTATCCACTCTCCCCAAACCACTATAGGAAGTGGGGAACCAGTGGCCTGGCTGCCTAACCAAAGGGCAGCACCACAGTGCCAAAGATCAGGAGTGTCTACAAGACTTGACAGCTACTTCCAGGATGGTAGCAAGACTGGCAACAAGGTGTCCTTGCTTACCTCAGTGTCAGAGTCCCAAGTTCTCTCCCACTACATTCTATAGCTTGAGAAAGTCTTTCTGTGTAGCCATTGTGGAAAAAGCTGTTGAAGGTGAACCTATTCACCAAGTGCCCAACATATGGCCACCTTATGTGTGTATACTAACCACTAAGGATGAGACATAATAGGTATCATGAGTTCCTTGAATTTCAAAGGAAAAAAATCTGTAGAAAGTGGCATCAGTAATCCACTAAACAGAAAATTTAGGGGAAATGTTGCTAGATCTGCTTTAGCTCCACAAAAGCCAGTATCCAGGGAATCCCATAAGAGAACTTAACCCCAGAAAGTCTGAAAGATTTCTCCTTCCATCTTCCACTCTACAGCTCAAACATGCAGTGGTAATTCTAAATGTGAGTGTCCCTTTCTCTGCTGTCCCCCATCCAGTCATGCACCCAAGTGCAATCTCCCAGCATTTATTTACCTGGAGTGGGGAAGGAGAGAATAAGTCATCCTGCGTCTCTCATCTTCCCCCCACTTTCTGTATTGGAAGGAAGCTAAAGCTATGTTAGCATAGAACAGAGAGTTGTTGCCAAACATATGAGTCTACCTGAATCTGTACCCACTTTCTTTTCTTTAAAGATTGACCACATGTTTACTCTCCTGGAGCCCTTGCCCTCCAGGCCTCCCCAAAACATTTCTCTATCTCCTCCTTCCCTGTGTGCACGTCTTGCTCTCAAACTGGATCCACTTTTGCACCTTCTCCAGTATTTTTGACTTAAAAATAATCCTCAAATCCCATCCCCCAGCTGTTGTCACAATTCTCTCCTTACTTTTTGCCAAATTCCTAAAAAGAACAGGCTGTCATTAATATCTGTTTACTCACCTCCCACCCATCTCTCACCATCACAGCCCACACTGGTTCCTGCCCTAGTTTCCCAGAAGCCTCTCTCACTGATGCCAACATTCGGCCCCAGGTTGCAAAATGCAAAGGGTGTTGCCTGTCTTCCTCCTACTTGAGCTCCCAGCACCATTTAACTTGTTGTGCATACCCTTCCAGAAACATCATCATTCCTTTGTTGCTATGATATCTAGTGTGCTGGTTTTCTTTCCATTCGCCCTGCTAGTTCCTATTCTGCAGGCTCTCCCTCTTCAATTTTAGCCATTCCATGTGAGTCCGGGAAGCTCGGGTCCAGGCACTGGTCTTACTTTCCCTCTGTAAGACATGGTCTCCAAGCTTTAAGCTTAAATTATCATCTTATGCAAATACATCATTTATTTAAATCTCCATCCTAGACAGTCCTCTCAGCTCCTTACCTGTACATCCCAACACCCCTTGACTTATTCTCTTTGGGGTTTCAAGATCACTTCCAAGTTTGCATTTATAGTTTCAGATATTTTGAATAACTTTACATGCACTGACTCATAATATTTTGTATTGTTATTGCTCCCAAAGAAAGAATGCAGTGGTCATTCTGAAGTTAAATAGCTTCTTGAGAGCCAATCAGCAGATAAGTGACAGGGATGGGATTTGAACTTGGGCATGGACTGGAGAGCCTTGCTCCTAACCCATGCCCTGCCTCCCTGTAAGCTCCATGCAGCTGGAGATGGCTCTATTTTTACTCACTATTATTTCCCCAGAGCCTAGAGCAGCAAGTGGTTGGCATTCCAGAAGTGTTTGTAGAATGAATGAAAGAATCAGATGATTACTTTGAAGAGGCCCTCTGGAAAATCTCTTTGACATTTTCAGTCTGAGGTCCCATAAGGAATCATCAAGATTAATATCTCTGAACAGACTTCAAGGGGTTTAAGCTACACTAACCTATCCAGAGACATTGAGGAATAGATGGAGAAATGGGTGACTAGTTCCTGAACACAAAGAAGCTCAATGCCCTGAGAAAAAGGTGTAGAAATGCAACTGGAAAATAATTGCAATTACGACAGCACTATTTTTGTTTTACAAAATCACATCAAATCATTGACCTTTATTGACTGACAGTACTGCTAACATAGGTCAGTCTGACCCACAGCAAATTTCATTTGCTGAAAGGGATGTTGACCATCGTGGACAAAAATACTGCAGTTTGATGATGTTTATGACCTTAATTTGGGTCTTTGTAATCTACAACACACACACACACACACACACACACACACACACACACAATACATGTTTCTGCTCATATAATACAAATGGCTTATATATTTGCATAGATTCACTGTGACAGTTGAACTGTGCTTTAATGTATACCACTGTACTGCTCCAGAGAGTTAGAATCAATACAACATAGGCCTGTGTCTTTGAGAGCTATACAAATGCTTATGCAATAATTTGGAAGAATAGATGCACCCCTATGTTCATTTTAGCATTATCTGCAATAGCCAATATCTGGAAACAGCCCAAATGCCCATCAGTAGATGAGTGGGTAAAAAAGCCATGGTACATTTACACAATGGACTACTACAGGGCCGTGAAAAATAAGGAAATCTTACCTTTTGCAACAGCACAGATGGACCTGGACAGTATTATACTAAGTGCAATAAGACAGCCAGAGAAAGAAAATTACCATATGATTTCACTTATATGTGGAATCTAATGATCAAAATACACTAACAAAATAGAAATAGACCCATGGATACAGACGAGAGACTGACAGCTGTCAGAGGGAGAGGTTTGGGGGCTAGGTGACAAAAGATGAAGAGATTAAGCAAAAAGAAGAAAAAACCACTCATAGGCACAAACAACAGCATGACCATTACCAGAGAGAAAGAGGGTGGGGGTAGGGGGAGTGTAGGTTGAAGAGGGTAAATAGGGGATAAGTGGTGATGGAAGGAGACTGGACTTGGGATGGTGAACACAGTACAATATACCGATAACGAATTATAGAATTGTACGCCTGAAACCTATATAATTTTATTAACCAATGTCACCACAATAGATTCAAT
>NW_006293530.1:1580099-1583179 GCF_000327345.1 Myotis davidii | reverse complement strand
ATGATCCATGTGCGAGCTAAAATAAAATCAATTGATTTCCAAAACATAAAATAAAACCCCCAATGAGAAGCGTCTATATCATACCCAGTGTAGCTACAGAGAGCACATAAGGCATAATCCAAAGGAAAATAGTAAGGCAAAAAATAATTGTAAAAGCTACCTTTGAAAAATCTATACTGGTGGTCTTTCTCATTTGAAAGAATTCTGAAATGTGTTCCCCAAATACAGAGGCATTTAAACATCCTTCTAGAGGTTTAAACAGTCAGCGCACTGCTTTCCTGTATGGGCACAGCAGGTTTCAGACTTTACCCAAATGCAAGATGCTTGTATTTCCTTAAGGATATTCTGTTTCTAAAAAAGAACTTCTCTCTTGCCCCCTAGACACACACACAAATCAGAAAAACATAATTTTCTTCTTTTTTTTTAATTAAAGAAAAGCAAGTTAGTATGGCTCAGTACATGCCACCCAGGTCCCTGTGCACATAGTTGCCACCAGAGGGAGGCAACACAGCAGAAAGATGGTCCCTTAACATACATGTGCACACTCACACATATGCACACACTCACACACACATGTACACATACTCATGCACAAGTCACATGAGAAGATAGTTTTGACTGGTTTCTTATCTTTGTCTTAGCTACTCGATGGCTGTCCAAAAAAGAGTTCTAATCGTCACTTGTGAATAAAACTAAAAACAAATTTTATAGAGTAATGTGAAATTTGGGGTGATAATCAGATTAAAGTGATTGAGATTGAGATCAGTTTGGATTACTTATTCCTTCCTTAGCTAAAATCACAATTGGCCTCTGTGGCCTCTCAAACCTTTTCTCACCAGTTCCCTGACACTTAAAATTTTATAATTATAAACCACTTTCTCTGGATTACAATGTTACCCTCTCTCAATGGGCAAATATTCTTGGCAGACCTTCTAAATCCAGTGAAGTGTATCAGACCATTTCTAAAAATCTAGAACTTCATATTCATTCATTCATCAAACAATTGTTGGATGGCCGCTCTGTGCCTGACACGGTGCAAGGCCCTTGAGCTACAAGGTGAACAAGACAAAGTCCCTACTGTGAGGAAAGTGATGTTTAGAAAGCAAGACTGAAAAAAAAAGTTAAAAACAACAGACCTAAGACTAGACATAACAAATCTGTGAGCCATGTCTTGAAGGACATAATGAAGTCTGACAGAGAATATTGGGAGGGTGGGGGCGTGGGTTAGATATGGTGGTCAAGGATGACATCAGGGACAATGGGATTCCAAGAGAATGAGGAACTGTTGCTGGGAATCCAAGACAAGGGAGGGAGATGCATGGGCAGAGAGAACTAAGGCAATAGTCAGGCCTAAGAGCAGGTGCAAAGGTATAAGGGAAGAAAAAAACTAACCTCTTCCAGGAAGGACCAATATGGCTGGGGATGTCCTGTGAGGAGTGGGGTGAGTGGAGGACCACAGGTTCTGATGGGCCTGCTCAAACCAACCCCAGGACTCTGGAAAACCACCTGGATTTTTTTCTAAGGGCAATGGAAAGCCAACACTTAAATGGACTAGAATAGGGGCGGCATGGTGAGAGAAGAGAAAGAACAAAAGCACCCACTTGAATCTGTATAGCAGAGTTGAAAGATAATGGGCCAGGAAAGTAGGGATGAACTCCAGCAATGAATTTTATCAAGAAAAGGAGTTTGGGGAGGAAAAGCAAGCTCCAAACTCATCCTGTCAGAATTTTCTCTTCCAATGTCCCGTTTTAGAGAGCCTCCCCCCCACACACACACACACACCACACACACACACACACACACACACACACACACCACACACACACACCACACACACACACACACACACACTCACACACAATCACACACACACACGCACACACACCACACATACATACACACACACACACACACACACACACACCACACACGGTCAAAATACACTAACAAAATAGAAATAGACCCATGGATACAGACGAGAGACTGACAGCTGTCAGAGGGAGAGGTTTGGGGGCTAGGTGACAAAAGATGAAGAGATTAAGCAAAAAGAAGAAAAAACCACTCATAGGCACAAACAACAGCATGACCATTACCAGAGAGAAAGAGGGTGGGGTAGGGGGAGTGTAGGTTGAAGAGGGTAAATAGGGGATAAGTGGTGATGGAAGGAGACTGGACTTGGGATGGTGAACACAGTACAATATACCGATAACGAATTATAGAATTGTACGCCTGAAACCTATATAATTTTATTAACCAATGTCACCACAATAGATTCAATACAAATAAAATAAAAATAAAGTGTTAATATGCAAAAAAAAACTTATGAAAATTATAAATTGAAGCTCCAAATATAAACATGACCTACTTTCCTATGAAAATATTGCTGCATACGTAATATGCATAATAAAACAGGTCGTCGGATGTCTTCTTCACAAAAAGAACGCAGATTTCTGTCAGTGATATTGATCAGCACATGGAGTGAAATTACACAGCGTGCATTTCCAGGTGAGCTATCTGATTTTGAGTCTAAAATATGAAAAATTCATTGCTTAATCCTCTATCGGTATCATAGGGAGGTTCTGGATGTAAATGCTATAAAATTTCCTCGCTGAATAAATAGGTTTTATGTGCGGCTTCTTGTCTTCAGAACACTTGTCATGCTGAGGTGTCAGGCCATGTGCAGGGAATTTAGGGGACAAAAAAAGAATTATTTTCTGTCCTTGACCTCTCCTTCTCTCAAGGACATCTCTCCCTCCTGAGACATGATCCATGTGCGAGCTAAAATAAAATCAATTGATTTCCAAAACATAAAATAAAACCCCCAATGAGAAGCATCTATATCATACCCAGTGTAGCTACAGAGAGCACATAAGGCATAATCCAAAGGAAAATAGTAAGGCAAAAAATAATTGTAAAAGCTACCTTTGAAAAATCTATACTGGTGGTCTTTCTCATTTGAAAGAATTCTGAAATGTGTTCCCCAAATACAGAGGCATTTAAACATCCTTCTAGAGGTTTAAACAGTCAGCGCACTGCTTTCCTGTATGGGCACAGCAGGTTTCAGACTTTACCAAATGCAA
>NW_006293530.1:1560350-1561075 GCF_000327345.1 Myotis davidii | reverse complement strand
TCGATGCACCCCTATGTTCATTTTAGCATTATCTGCAATAGCCAATATCTGGAAACAGCCCAAATGCCCATCAGTAGATGAGTGGGTAAAAAAGCCATGGTACATTTACACAATGGACTACTACAGGGCCGTGAAAAATAAGGAAATCTTACCTTTTGCAACAGCACAGATGGACCTGGACAGTATTATACTAAGTGCAATAAGACAGCCAGAGAAAGCCACACACACACACAGGCACATTTTTGCAGCTGTCCCAAATTCTCTTTGGAAATAGTTGATGTGTGAATCATAAGTAAATAAAATACAGCTTTGATTAAATGAGAACTTTGATGACAAAGTGAGATACTTTTCACTTATATGTGGAATCTAATGATCAAAATACACTAACAAAATAGAAATAGACCCATGGATACAGACGAGAGACTGACAGCTGTCAGAGGGAGAGGTTTGGGGGCTAGGTGACAAAAGATGAAGAGATTAAGCAAAAAGAAGAAAAAACCACTCATAGGCACAAACAACAGCATGACCATTACCAGAGAGAAAGAGGGTGGGGTAGGGGGAGTGTAGGTTGAAGAGGGTAAATAGGGGATAAGTGGTGATGGAAGGAGACTGGACTTGGGATGGTGAACACAGTACAATATACCGATAACGAATTATAGAATTGTACGCCTGAAACCTATATAATTTTATTAACCAATGTCACCACAATAGATTCAATACAAATA
>NW_006293530.1:1555635-1558590 GCF_000327345.1 Myotis davidii | reverse complement strand
ACCTAATTTCAGCTTCCAGGTCTCCCCAGAACCAATTCACATTCTTGAAGCTGAAAACCTTTCCCCGGGTGCCAGGGTCACACCCCAAGCAGTTCCAAGAATCCATCCACTTCTTACTTTTCAGGCCAAAGAATAATGACTTCCGATCTTCAATGACACTCCATTAACAAAAAATGAAAACTGCTAAGTGATTGCTAAGAAATGTAGTAAAAACTGACTCTAATTACCTTTTCAGACTCTAAAAATCATTGATGTGCCTCAATCCTTTACTGGGTTCTCTAAGTCAATAACTCTCAAATCTAAACATCTATCTCAGGTGAGAAGCATCATGGGAGGAGAGAGTAAACTCCCAAGCCAAAGCTTGCTCAACCCTGTATTTTCATGAGTCAACCCAAATCTAACATGGTGCCCTGATGCCTTGGGTGGGGGAGACACCATCTGAAATCCAATAGATCATGCATTCTCAACAAGGGCGATATCATCTCTGATGGGTAAAAACTGAGACTTGGGGGATAGAGAAGAAAACCTTAGGACCTGAAACTGACCGCAGTACCACCCTCAGAATTATGACCCACACCCTCTTCAGATACTATGAGAGTGTATGACCCTCCATGTGGAACCTAAACACATACACATCTACGGTATTAAAATGTCATGAGCGAAGGTGATCTTTAGGGGGGGAATATAAACAACCTCCTTATCAGAGTCAATAATGATCATGCTGGGTAAAGACAGCCATGTGATTAATTCCAAGAGTCTCTCCCCTTCTGCAGGGAGAGCTAAAGCTTGCCACCCTGCTTAGCATAATGGCCCTTCCACTGGGAAAGGCACAGGCCACCCGCTGTTCCCTAGCAAGCAAATTGCGCCCTACCTATAAATTATTCTATGTGGTGAAGAAAAGCACTGACTTGTTTTTCTGAAGCTATAGCACAGCCTGGCAAACAACCATAGATAATTTGAAAAAGTGGCTTTTAATGAGCCTGGTGACAAAACCGTCACTAGTGCTGTGCAGTCCAGGTCTTGACATGGCTGTGTCATTAATGAGCATCTGTACAGGTCAGGCTGGGCCCCCCTCAAGGAGTCAGGAGCCCACCCATTGCCTGCTTTGACCTGAAACCTGTTCACACATTTCTAGACCCAAGTCTTCTCACAAATGATGAGATGGTCCTTTGGGAGACTCATGGGTGCAGGAACTAGGGGTATGTAGGGTCAAGACTTAATGAAATAAATTCTGAAGTGCCTCCCTTAGCTGCCTTTGGATGTGGCCAAGCCCTGAGCCAGGGTTTTCTCAGAATGTTCTGTCCCCCTGACTCTCTTGCTCACTCTTCACGGAAATAATCTTAAAACCAGTGGGAGATCCTGTAGGACCTGAAACTGACCACAGTACCACCCTCAGAACTATGACCCACACCCTCCCATTAGGGCAACGTGTGCTCAGAGTCAATGTGGCATGATTGTCTGAAGCCCAGAGAGCCCTTTCTAGGCTATGTTCTAAGTAGCCAGGTTCCAGAATTTCCTGCCCAAACCTTCTCTCTGGGCCAGGATGGGCTTCTCCCCTGAGTCCTTCCTTCCAAGGTTATGACACCTGTAGGCCCGTTTTCTGGGGAATGAAGAATGTAGATCTGGTGGTGTGTATGCACACACGCACAAGGTTCCTTAATGTTCAGGATGGAACCTCCTTGTGGGGGGGAAGAGGCTTGGAAATAGTTCTCTTAGTGCTGCCACTTTCCATGCAGAACTTGGTAGACTTTCAGAATTCTAAAGCCAAACCTGCCTGGCCTTCTAAAACATTCAGAAAGACAGCAGTCACAGGAGAACTAGGCATATTTTTTACACAGTATGTTGATAAGATTTATAACTTCTGAAAGATGAGAGCTATGGTGGGCCTCTCTCTAAACCTTGCCCAGCGCCCTACCAATGTCTGGGCAAGATGCTGATGGTGTGGCTCTTCACATGATGAGTCACTGAATAAATAGAAACATCACCATGGAATTTTATCTCCTAAGTATATCTTTAGGCTGAAAGAAATATACACATTTTAATAAATGTATTAATAACTCACAAATATTGATAGAATTGCTTATTTAACAAATTTAGCAAAAAAATTCATTCATTCATTCATTGTTGAATGCCCATTACAAGACAGATAACTATAGACTGAATTGTGTCCCCCTATACTCATGTGTTTAAATCCAAACCCTCAGTATCTTAGAATGTGATTGTATATGGATACAGGGTCTTTAAAGAGGTGATTCCGTTTTACAGATAACTATAGACTGAATTGTGTCCCCCTAAACTCATTTGTTTAAATCCTAACCCTCAGTATCTTAGTATGTGGTTGTATATGGATACAGGGTGTTTAAAGAGGTGATTCCGTTAAAATGAGGTCATTTGGGTGGGCCCTAATCCAATCTGACTGGTGTTTTTATAAAAATACAGAGATATGCTCACTTTAGTAGTTCATTATTGACTATAAAATAAAAATATGCCACACCCAATCATAAGACAAGGTGATTATGAAACATCTCACACTGAACTCATAAGACAAGGTGATTAAGAAACATCTCACACTGAACTCTCGCAGCAGAACTTGCTCATAAACTGAAGGCAAGTGTTCCTTCTGGACATTCATTTTGAACCTAATTTCAGCTTCCAGGCCTCCCCAGAACCAATTCTCATTCTTGAAGCTGAAAACCTTTCCCTGGGTGCCAGGGTCACACCCCAACCAGTTCCAAGAATCCATCCACTCCTTACTTTTCAGGCCAAAGAATAATGACTTCCGATCTTCAATGACACTCCATTAACAAAAAATGGAAACTGCTAAGTGATTGCTAAGAAATGTAGTAACAACTGACTCTAATTACCTTTTCAGACTCTAAAAATCATTGATGTGCCTCAATCCTTTACTGGGTTCTCTAAGTCAATAACTCTCAAATCTAAACATCTTTCTCAGGT